>NC_084554.2:25170000-25457500 GCF_033978685.3 Nerophis lumbriciformis | reverse complement strand
TTCACCATTCCAACTAAGCACTAGTGACGTTTTACTTTATTTCACCAATTGAACGGCGCCTGGCAGTCACATAATCATACTCAAACTACACACTGTAAATAGTGACATGCAGTGAGACAAGGCACCACAAATATTCAATGTTGACTTACAAACCAGGAAACAAAAACATTTATATCACACGCTGTCAACTGTATCAGTAGAAATGTTCACGTGTGTTCAAGTGTGTGTGAATGGGTAAATGTGGAAATAGTGTCAAAGCACTTTGAGTACCTTGAAGGGAAAAGCGCTATACCAGTACAACCCATTTACCATTTACATTTCTGCCTACAAGAATTTCACTTCCACCTAGAGAAAACAAATAGCGGTCACACTCACCCTGTCTTGTCAACACGTAAACGGAGGGAACGTGTGCACACATACAAAAGCGGTCAAAGAGAAACAATGAACAATTTGCGGTCATGTTGTTTTTATGATAGAATATATATTCAGGAGGAACAGTGTGGTTTTCGTCCTGGTCATGGAACTGTGGACCAGCTCTATACTCTGGGCAGGGTCCTTGAGGGTGCATGGGAGTTTGCCCAACCAGTCTACATGTGCTTTGTGGACTTGGAGAAGGCATTCAACCGTGTACCCCGGGAAGTCCTGTGGGGAGTGCTCAGAGAGTATGGGGTATCGGACTGTCTGATTGTGGCGGTCCACTCCCTGTATAATCAGTGTCAGAGCTTGGTCCGTATTGCCGGCAGTAAGTCGTACACGTTTCCAGTGAGGGTTGGACTCCGCCAAGGCTGCCCTTTGTCACCGATTCTGTTCATAACCCTTATTGACAGAATTTCTAGGCGCAGTCAAGGCGTTGAGGGTATCTGGTTTGGTGGCTGCAGGATTAGGTCTCTGCTATTTGCAGCTGATGTGGTCCTGATGGCTTCATCTGGCCAAGATTTGCAGCTCTCACTGGATCGGTTCGCAGCCGAGTGTGAAGCGACTGGGAATCAGCACCTCCAAGTCCGAATTCATGGTTCTCGCCCGGAAAAGGGTGGAGTGCCATCTCCGGGTTGGGGAGGAGATCTTGCCCCAAGTGGAGGAGTTCAAGTACCTCGGAGTCTTGTTCACGAGTGAGGGAAGAGTGGATCGTGAGATCGACAGGCGGACGGTGCGGCGTCTTCAGTAATGCAGACGCTGTATCGATCCGTTGTGGTGAAGAAGGAGCTGAGCCGGAGGGCAAAGCTCTCGATTTACCGGTTGATCTACGCTCCCATTCTCACCTACGGTCATGAGCTTTGGGTCATGACCGAAAGGACAAGATCACGGGTACAAGACCCAGGACACGTTGGGAAGACTATCTCTCCCGGCTGGCCTGGGAACGCCTCGGGATCCCCCGGGAGGAGCTGGACGAAGTGGCTGGGGAGAGGGAAGTCTGGGCTTCCCTGCTTAGGCTGCTGCCCCCGCGACCCGACCTCGGATAAGCGGAAGAAGATGAATGGATGGATGGAATATATATTCAATGACAGCTAATGCTAGCTATCCAAATTGCTATTATTAGCGAACAACACCTAAAGCTAATGCACGTGCATGTACGTAGTTATATCATTACGTATAAGAATCCGTAAGAGAGCGGGATATACTGTGTAAAATACATTGGAAAGTTGGCGTCCTCTCTGCATCTGTGTAAATGTTGCAAACTGCCCCTTTAATATGTTAGCATGTTAACATTAGCATGATAGCTTTTAACAGATATACCTTGGTGTTATATGTTTTGGTATTTCACTCATGCTAACTGTAAGCATGCTATTGTTAGCATGTTAACTGATTACTAACTGATTAACCCTGGGCAACAGCACATAACCAAGGTATCACTGTAAATGGTAAATGGGTTATACTTGTATAGCGCTTTTCTACCTTCAAGGTACTGTTAGCATGCTAGCTTTTTTAGCTCAATTTGCTCATATTTTTTGTTACCGTACTTGTTGCCATCTGGCCAGCGTGCTAACAGTTAGCATTTGAGTTCGGCTTTGGCCTTTTCAGCATTCATACAAAATTTCTATCAAAATTGCATTTTCTAGTTCTTTTAAATAAATCTATATATTGTATCGGTTTTGAAGGTAAAAACTACAAAAATGGCCCTAGCATCCTTTCATTTGTCAGTCTGTGGCCCTCAGTGGAAAGAGTTTGGGCACCCCTGCTCTAACGTAACGGTACTCTTACTTGAGTACCATTTCTTTCAACTCTACTCACCTCTGGGAGTGAGTGACAAACTTGTGAGGCACTGACAAAAAGCGCAGTCATCTTTCTCTACATTTAATCAGGTTTGTTATTCCAGAGGCCATTCAGGGACAGCAAGAGTCTGCCTCCTATATTTCTGACAGTAGAAACCACCATATAAAGAACACTTTGATTGGGTATTACTGTATTTTCCTGTGAATCCTCCAGCAGCACAATGTTGCTCTGGTCGTTGTTGAAGTATATCCGGGTCTGCTACTATGTAAAAATACATTGTTTTGTTTGGTGTAATTCCTTTAAGTTGGAACTGGGCTTCAATGTGCTGAAACACTAAAATTTACTTTTAAAAGTTCGGCAACTTGACAGTTGCTGCATAGTTTGAACAGGTGTTAATTGCAGTAATTGTCTGCGGGGACGGGTGCGCGCACCACTTGTTGAAGCTGCACTTCCTTTAGTGACTGATGCGCGTGAACGATATCCAGCTATTTATGTAGCTTCGAAGCTAGAAATTCGGACACGATGAAAGCGTAAATATTTTCAGAAACATATCGTTACGAAAACCATGGACAGGACGTGTTTGTTGTACATATAATCAGTTGTGGATGGACTGTGACGCGGAAAAGCAGCTTGGAAAAACAAGTTGCCTCTATATTGAAGTGATTATCATATATGACACCAAAAGACTTCCAAAGTTGGCGCATGAATAGATTTGATCAATTTAGTATTAATCTTACAGAGCGAGTCACTTTGAGAGTTAAAGAGCTAGCCAGCCACGTGATCCGTGACGTAGAGATGGGAACCACAGATTATTTTCCCATCAACAACAATGCAAATCAAGCAGATTTTGTGAGAGCCAACGATTACTTTGGAAACAATTATGATCCAGAACCTTATATTTTTGAACCCAAACACAAAGAGGATGAGCAATAAGTTTTAGAAGCAGAGTGCTTAACGAATGCAGCTTCATTGAAACACTTTAACATCTGCAGCATTGCTAGGTGCTAAACATACAAACTAACCATAATAAACCATAATAAAACAAACATTTACTGTACAAGTTCCACTCTCGCTGGGATGTCGACCGACAGGATGCTAGGGCTGGGCGGTATATAGAGTTTGTAAGATATATCGATATATTTTTAAACAAGATATGAATTAAGAAAATATCCTAATATCGATATAATTTATTTCACGTTAAAATGACTAAACGCTGCTTATTCGTTGTGTTCCTTGTTCTCCACCGCTCCTCACTCCCTCTCATGGGCTACTAAACCCCTCCCCTTCCTACTTCCAAGACGTGCTTGCACGAACATCCATGATTGGTTGGTTGTTTACTATGATGAGTCACGAATGGTTGAGATTAGGCCAATCAGAGGCAAGATATGGCGGGTCATTGAACCAGGAAGGGAAATCACGACAGACATCCCAAATGACGACGAGAGAGTCGTAGGAGAGAAGAGCGATTTATATATAAAAAAAAAACTAGTGGAAGATGGTAGAGGGATTCTCTTCTTTAGATGTTTCTTGTAGCAATGTAGACCCCGTCCAGGAAACCCACAATGCATCTACTTGGCCACATTTGGACAAATGTATGTGTCTGGATAAAACATTCATTTGAGTTGTTTACCATGTAAGCCCATATCCAAACTGTTCTCGAGTTGCCAAGCCGGGCATATTTCGCATGAGAAATGCCCTACAGATTTGATCGCAATCCTCAGTAAGGGTTAAAAAAAAAGTTGCCGCAACTACGTCTTTTTTGCCATCTTGGGGGATGACAAAGTTGACCAGCCTCTCGATCCATGGCCACATTTGTCTACCAGGTGAGGGATGCATTATTTATAATCTACAATTTACTTTTAGCAAGTTTGAGACGAAGCAGAAGCAGCCGCTGGCTTAGTGTGTCAACAACAGTGTCACACCAGTCGTGACAGCTGGTCAGTATGGTTTTGGTTACGTTAAATGTGGTGATGATCTGTTGGTTTGTCACAGTGTTTGATGCGTCTTTTTTCTATGTTTCCGTGCCAGCACTTCCAGGGTGGGCGGGGTGTCGAGTGCGCCGCAGCTGATTCCCGTCAGCAGGGGTATTTAGTCCGGCCATGCCCAGCTGGTAACACTGGGAGATGCATTGTGCAGTATCCATGCCACGCGGCCTCCTCGTGTGTTTCCGAGCTAAACTTTTGTAATCCTGAATCCTTGTATGTAGCCTGCCCTGCGCTACTCGACACTTCGCCGCACCTTGTTCCTTTGCCGGGAGGACGTCAGCATTTTGGTTGGTTACTTTTTGCTCTTTCCTTTTTCGTGGTGCCCCCTCCAGTTTGGTTGTGGCACCATTGTTTTTTGCTACTGCTAGTCCTACTGTGAAATTTTGTTATTAAAGACTGTCAACTTACGCTTCGCCCACGCATCTTTGGAATCCACCTCCTCTGTGTTTCACACCCTTGAAAACTAGCAGCATAAGCTAGCATTAGCTCCCTGCTATCAATGCGCCGCTAAAATAGGCCGTCTTCGTTGGCGCCTATAATAACAATATTACGCCATCCATCCATCCATTTTTCTACCGCTTGTCCCTTTTGGGGTCGCGGGGAGTGCTGGAGCCTATCTCAGCTGCATTCGGGCGGTGGGCGGGGTACACCCTGGACAAGTCGCCACCTCATCGCAGGGCCAACACAGATAGACAGACAACATTCACACTCACATTCACACACTAGGGCCAATTTAGTGTTGCCAATCAACCTATCCCCAGGTGCATATCTTTGGAGGTGGGAGAAAGCCGGAGTACCCGGAGGGAACCCATGCAGTCACAGGGAGAACATGCAAACTCCACACAGAAAGATCCCGAGCCCGGGATTGAACGCAGGACCTTCGTATTGTGAGGCACATGCACTAACCCCTGTTCCAACCTGCATGTTTGGTTAATTTTCAGGTCACAACATGTAAATAGAATATAGTTGGCCGTTTCTGGATGTTGGGTATAATGGGCAAAATAGAGGACCCTCCGTCTATTGACTCGTTTGTTAGGTATTTCGATTTAGAATGAATAAAAAAAAGAAAAACATGTGTTCTTGTCTTACATAAGGAATAAGAATGATAAACAGCCCATCTCTTTCCAATGTTTGCATATTTCCAGCATGACTGATCTGATAACAATGTTAGAGTGCAAAAGCGTTACTACAGTGACGTAGAATCTACGGAAATTGACAAAGATATTCAGAGTGGAATATTCAAAATGGCCGACTGAATTTGTGGCATTTTGTGATGTTTAGACGGTATTTTCACATACTTTGCAGATTGTAAATACAACTGGATAAGGTTTAATGGATACAATGAAACACAAGCATATAAAGTCAACTTGTTTTTACATTCTATTGGTACTTTAACAAGTGATTCCCCCAGCCCCGATAAATTAATGGCCCCATCAATACCCGAAATACTACGCTGCTTGATCAGTTTGCGCATGGGCTATAAGTCAACAACTTCCGTTTACTCTTTGATGACAGTTTTTCCAAATATAGGTGGCATTGAACTATTTTCCAAAAATGTTTTCAATTACACTTTAAAAAATTTAAATAACTTATATCCATCCATACAGTTCAGAATTCAAATTTGAAGTTGCCCTTTTCATCTTGACATATTGGCAGTTGCATTACAAAAATTATTTTTGCTATCCAAATACTTTGAATGCTATGAATGTTATTTTTGTAACTCGTAAAACTGTTTAGCATGGCAGGAAGTTGTACAAATGGCGCATGGCCAAACGGATCTGGCAGTTAAGTAAATCGGGCAGTGACAGCTGTAAACACTGCACTGTGTAAGCTGCTACAGCAAGCACGAGAGTCAAATGTCATCACGGTCTTAAAATTATTATTTTTACCCAATTTGATTTTGTACATCTTAAAATTGCAGTTTACTTTTTTTTTTTTTTTTTAATTTGTGTTATGCCATTACTCCATAACGTAAATCTTTATCATTCAGCTACATGTCTCTGCTCTGCTCAAGCCCACAAGCATTAATAGGAAGCTGTCATCTAGTCACACCTCATAAATTACCTTGGCGATCGTTAAGAAGAGCCTCGGGAGCAAATAAAACTGAACATGTTTTTGATCCATGTTGGGTATGGAGACCAGTGAAGGTACATAATCGATACGATGCAAAATAACAATACTTTCACAATAATTATTATATATTATTGTTATTATTAACAATTATTTTCACTTTAGCAAATGTCTAATATTATCAGAAATAAAAGTCATAAAAAAAGGAAAATGTTATGCCAGGCATGACAGAAGCGCTCACTTTGTTTTGAAGAACCAACTGCAGAATTCTATTCAAAGATTCTTTATAAAACAGGAAAGCTTTACTGTTTTTGAAGAACTGCCTAAAGTGTTACATTCTTTGTTCTTGCCTCACTGCTTTTCTGTGTTCCTGCGCCTGTGTTCTCGTTTGTCTTTGTTCTCTCCTCGATAGCCATCGCTTGGACTGCAGGCGGAGCTAATGGACGCACCTGAGGCTGATTGCTTGCCACCCTTTATCAGCTGCAGGTGTATTGCTAAGAGACGCTAGTTTTTTCTTTAGACTGTTCCCGCACGAGATTCTCTTGGACTGCTCTGCTAAAACTTACTAGCAAGACCCATTTTTGTGCCGTCCTCTTACCATCACCCCTTTTGGTAATTCGTCTCAGCCCGGCGTCTCTTAGCCTGGCAAGCCTGTTTGTTTCTTTGTTTCATTATTTTTTTCATGGGACATTTTCTGTGTCCCATCGCCTTTTGTTATTCTTACAAGCCGTGGCTTAGTACCTGTTTTGATTCAAATAAATGTTTTGTTACACCTGCTTTCCGCCTTTGCATCTTGGGGTCCAGCATACAAAGCCATTACATAAAGACTAGTCAAAGATCCTCTATATGACAAGAACAATCGGTTCTGTTTGAGGACCAACTGCAAAAACATTTGTCAAAAATCGTCTATACGTCAAGAGTGTTCTGCTGTTTTTAAGGACCAACCACAAAAACACTTGCCAAAGACCCTCAATATGACAAGAGAGCTCTGCTGTTTTTAAGGACCAAACTGCAAAACACTAATCAAAGATACTCTATATTACAGGACTGCTGCTGTCTTTAAGGACCAATTGCATAATGGGTTAGTCAAAGATCCTCTATATGACAATAGTGCTTTAAAAACTAGTCAAAGATCCTTTATATGACAAGAACAATCTTTTCTGTTTAATGACCAACTGCAAAAACATGTGTCAAAAATTCTTTATATGCTGTTTTCAAGGACCAACTGCAACAACACTTGTCAAAGACAAGAATGTTTTTAAGCAACCTGCTAATCAACAGAAGTGCTTCTCTTTTTAGGGACTAATTGCATGTTAGGCTTGTCAAAGATAATTTGTAAAGCAAAAGTGCTCTGCTGTTTTTAAGGACCGCCTGCAAAAGCGCTAGTCAAAGTTCCTTTAATGATAGGAGTTCTGACCGATTACCAACACACAAGTGAAAGATATTCTCCTCTAAATGACAAGAATGCTCTGCTGTTTTTAAGAACATGCTGCAAAAGGGTTAGTCAATGTTCCTCTATATAAAAGAAGGGCTGCCGTTTTCAAGCACCAAATGCAAAACCATTTTTCAAAAATCCCCTTTATGACAAAAATGATCTGTTGTTCTTAAGGACCAACTGCAAAATGCTAATCAAAGATCCTTCATATGACAGGATTGCTACTGTCTAAGGACCAACTGTATGTAAGGCTAGAAGATCCTTTATTTAACAAGAATGATTTGCTGTTTTAAGAACCAACTGCAAAAGAGTGTTCTGCTATTTCTTAGGGACCTGCTGCAAAAGTCAAAGATCCTCTATAGTACTGACCTCCTGCCAATACGCTAGTCTGAAGTCTCTCGTTCACATGCAGGATTTGGCTGCCGGTTGCTAGTTGAAACACTCTGCCTTACAATAAGTATTGGTGTCTTAGCAAAAGATCTCATCATTGTGCAACAGCATATAAATGTTGTAGCCGGTATGTGGGCAATGTTTTATCCTTTTAACATTTTGTAAGATGAAAATGAAAATACTTGTAATAAAATTTGTGTTTGTTTTATTGCGGTGAATCCACAGCATCCATTATAGACCTCTCTATTATTTCAATGTGTTTATTCTTCCAAAGGCAGTATTATTATTATAATGGTGTGTGTCTTCTTGAGTGTGTTGCAGGATGAGCAACACTCTTATAACTCTTTAAAATGGTGGCTAAAGTATCAAGCTCCTAATCGGTCCTCATTTGGTTGACAGTCTCATTTTTTGGAACGATAGGAAAGGAGGTCAGGATCTTTCCTTCCTGAGACATGGAAAGAAACCTTTCACCATCACACACTATGTCAACACACACACACACACACACACACACACACACACACACACACACACACACACACACACACACACACACACACACACACACACACACACACACACACAGTCTCCATCTCAGCTTTCGCGCCACGACACCAAAATGAGTGAGAATGAGGACAAATTGATAGAAATCGTATGGAAAGAAGCCAAAGGGTGAAGAATAAATGGAGCCAGCGTGTACGCATAAATCTGCTGATGTAGTGCTTGTGCTTGTTTTGTAAGCGTGTCCATTTCTCATTATGATACTCTGACACAGAGGACGCCGCAAAGTCACAAAAAAATAAATGGATAAAAAAATTGTGCAGACGAGTTTGTGTTGAAACATGTATAGAATATTAGGCTAACTGCTTAGCTGGCTTCTTAAGTGCTAACGCCAACACAAATATTGGCAAATACAGTGTTGATTACTGTACATACTGAACAAAAATATAATTGCAACACTTTTGTTTTTGCCCCCATTTCTCATGAGTTGAAGTCAAAGATCTAAAACTTTTACTAGATACACAAAATACCTATTCTTCTCAAATAATTTTTCTGAATCTGTGTAAATCAGTGTCAGTGAGCATTTCTTCTTTGCAAAGATAATCCATCCCACCTCATAGGTGTGGCATATCATGATGCTGTTAAACAGTATGATAATTGCACAGGTGTTTTGAGGGAGCGTGCAGTTGGCATGCTGACTGCAGGAATGCCCATGAAAACTGTGATCCCCCATTTCCATCAATATGTGAATTTTGCAACCAGGGGTGGAAGCAAGCTAGACATGGTCTACAGCAACATCAAGCTGGCATTCAAAGCTGCACCCCGCCCCCACCTCGGCTCCTCAGACCATCTGTCTGTGATGCTAATTGTGCATACAAGCCTCTGCTGATCAGAAAGCAAGCTACAGTGAAGCAGGTGAGGACCTGGCCAGAGGGAGCAATGGAAACATTACGAGACTGCTTCGAAAGCACAGACTGGGACATGTTGAAGGCAACTGCCACCGAAAATCATCACACAAGTGTGGAGGAGTATGCAGAGTCTGTGTCCGCATACATTCAGAAGTGCATGGAGAATGTTAGTGTGATCAAGAACATCTCCACACATGCCAACGAGAAACCCTGGATGAACTGTGAGGTACATGCAATGCTGAAGGCTCGGAACAACGCTTTTAAATCTGGCGACGTGGTGGCACTTAAAACAGCCAGAGATAACCTGAACCGTGCCATTAGGGTTGCAAAGCGTGCTCACAGTCAGAAAGTGCGGGACTTCTTCGAGAACCCCCCGAACACTAGACGAATGTGGCAGGGCATACATGTCATCATGGACTATAAAGCTACCCCCCGTCTCTGTGACAACAGCATCAGCTTTCTGAACAACCTCAACAACCACTTTGCAAGGTTTGAGGCACTTAACACCACTCCGGCGAGGAAATCCATCCCTCCCTCCCTCGCTCTAATGAGCAGCCGCTTAACCTGGACAAAGCGGATGTTCGGAGAACCCTGAGGAGAGTGAACCCCCGGAAAGCAGCAGCACCTGATGACATTCCGGGCAGGGTGCTAAAGGGATGTGCAGACCAGCTGGCTGGGGTTCTCACAGACATCTTCAACACCTCGCTGACCCAGGCTGTGGTACCATCATATTTTAAAACGGCCACAATCATTCCAGTACCTAAAAAACCCACAATCTCCTCCTTCAATGATTATCGCCTCGTGGCACTCACCCCCATCATAATGAAGTGATTCGAGAGACTGGTAAAGGAATACATTGTCTCCAGACTTCCCCCTAGGGCGATATGGCCTTTTTTTAATATCTCTATATTTTTAGGCCATGTCACGATACACGATATATATCTCGATATTTTGCCTTAGCCTTGAATGAACACTTGATGCATATAATCACACCAGTATGATGATTCTATGTGTCTACATTAAAACATTCTTGTTCATACTGCATTAATATATGCTCATTTGAAACTTTCATGCAGAGAGGGAAATCACAACTAAGTCAATTGACCAAAACAGTATTTATTAAACAGTTATTAAGCAGTGGCACAAACATTCATGTCGTTTCAAAACAGAAAGTGCAAGATTGTCAGAGACATTTTAAAACAAGCTGAAGCTTAGAGGTGACAGAGCTTTCGCCGTTGCTGCTCCCAAGCTCTGGAACGACCTACCCCTGAGTGTTAGACAAGCCTCCTCTCTTCCTGTTTTTAAATCTCTCTTAAAAACATACTTTTATTCCATGGCTTTTAACACTGAGTGATATCCATCCTGCAATGGCGCCCCATAATACACCTGCTGTGAACCTGTTTTTATGTTTTTATTTATTCTATTTTAATTATTTATTTTTTATCGTGTTCTGTTTGTGTTGTGTTGTGTTGTGTTTGCTTGGTACTCGTTTTATCTTTTAACCTGTTCATTGTACAGCACTTTGGCTACCCCTGTGGTACATTTTAAATGTGCTTTATAAATAAAGTTGATTTGATTTGATTTGATAAGTGCACTTTTGTGCATGATGTCACTAAGATGACATATCAAAACAACACTAAATTAAAGTGCACTTTTTGTACAGAACGCCACTACAATAGTTTAAAAACAAATAAAGTGCACTTTTGTGCATGATGTCACACAAGATATTTCAATAACTGTCAAATAAAAATGAGCTGCATAATAGGAAATCAAATAGTGTATACTGCGGACGTTATCTCCTTCTGTTGTTGACTATTTGTTTCATACGGTGTTGATGTGGAAATGGTTGCCTCGGCATTTTGTTGGTGTGGCACCAAACGGAGATGTTGGAGTTTCAAGCACTCTTCATTCTCTAGCGGGTGACTTTTCAAATGATGCTACATATTAGCAGTAATGCTACTTTTTGTAGCAACGCTTTTGCACCACACTTGACAAATTACGGTTGTCTGTTCGACATATTCCCTCTTGAAGCCAAACCACCGCCAGACGATGGACCCAGTGCTGTTTTTCTTGGGAATTAATTATTCCTTCATTTGTTACCAGATTCAAACCTTCTTTCTCTCGTATTACTACTCGCACCACAGCTAACGTTACCCATGACGCTACCTCTCTGCTCTGCGAGGGCGTATCTGTATGTGACGTATGTAAGAAGGTGCGCTTGTTTTATCTCTCTGTGAGAAGGAGAGACAAGAAAGAGTGAGAAACGCCTGTAGTGTAATGCCCGCAGCTAAAAGCAACTGCGTGAGAACGTATACTCGAATATCACGATATAGTCATTTTCTATATCGCACAGAGACAAACCTGCGATATATCGAGTATATCGATATATCGCCCAGCCCTACTTCCCCCCACATTTTACCCATACCAGTTTGCTTATCGCCCTAACCGCTCCACAGAGGACACCATCTCCTCTGCACTCCACCTGAGCTTAGAACACCTGGAAGGAAAGGACATACACGTGCGGATGTTGTTTCTGGACTTCAGCTCGGCGTTCAACACCATCATCCTGCAGCACTTGGTGAGCAAACTGGCCCCCCTTGGTTTCAGTTTCCCCCCCCCCAATGCAACTGGCTGCTTGACTTCCTCACAAACAGACCCCAGTCTGTGAGGGTGGGCGACAACACCTCCAGTGCCATCTCCCTGAGCACCGGCTCCCCCCAGGGCTGTGTCCAGAGTCCGCTGCTGTTCACATTGATGACCCATGACTGCTGCGCCAGGTCCACTACTAGCCACATTGTGAAGTATACAGACGATACAACAGTAGTGACAACAACGACATGGACTACAGGGAGGAGGTGAAACATCTGGTTGACTGCTGCAGAACCAACAAACTGGTCCTGAATGTTGACAAGACCAAGGAGATCATCGTCGACATCAGGAGGCACCAGTCCAGCCATGCTCCACTCTTAATCAACGGCACAGCAGTGGAGATTGTAAGCAGCACCAAGTTCCTGAGGGTGCAGATAACTGACAATATGACCTGGTCCCTACACACCAGAGCTCTTGTAAATAGAGCTCAGCAGCGCATGCACTTTTTGCGTCGGATGAAAAGAGCACAGCTCCCTCCCCCATTCTACAGAGGCACTATAGAGAGCCTACTGACCAACAGCATCTCTGTCTGGACTGGAGCCTGCAGTGCCTCAGACTGGAAGTCTCTGCAGAGAGTGGTGAAGACGGCGGAAAATATCATCAGGACTCCTCTTCCTCCTATCCAGGAGATCGCAAAAAGCCGCTGCCTGACCAGTGCTCAGAAAATCTGCAATCTCCCACCCCCACCAAGGACTGTTTTCACTGCTGGACTCTAGAAAGACGTTACGCAGCCTCCGTAGCAGAACCTCCAGGTTCTGTAACAGCTTCTCCCCTCAGGAAGGCATCATAATAATCCCCTCAATTCCCCCCCAAAATAGATTAACTCGCTGGAATATAAAGACAATAAAATATACATCCATAAACATGGATGCACATGCAAAAGTGCAATATATTTATCTGTACAGTAATCTATTTATTTATATCTGCACCTTATTGCTATTTTATCCTGCACTACCATGAGCTTGAAATTTCGTTCTTATCTGTACTGTAAAGCTAAAATTTGGATGACAATAAAAGGAAGTCTGAGTCTAAGTCTAAGCTGTTGCCAGTTGAATGTTCATTTCTTTGCCATTAGCAGTTTCCAAAAGCGTTGCAGACAATTTGGCAGTATATCCAACCGGCCTCACAACCTCAGACCACGTTTAACCACACAAGCCCAGGACCTCCACATCAGGCAGATGCACCCCCATGATCGCTTGAGCCCAGCCACCGTGACAGCTGCTGCAACAAATGGTTTGCATAACCAAAGAATTTCTGCACAAACTGTGAGAGACTGTCTCAGAAAAGCTCATCTGCATGCTCATCGCCCTCATTGGGGTCTCAACCTGACTACAGTTCGTCGTTATAAACGACTTCAGTGGGCAAATGCTCACATTCTATGGCGTCTGGCATGTTAGAGAGGTGTTCTCTTCACGGATGAATCCCGGTATACACTGTCCAGGGCAGATGGCACACAGCGTGTGTGGCATCCTGTGGGAAAGCAGTTTGCTGATGTCAACATTGTGAATCAAGTAATCCATGTTGGGGTGGGGTTATGGTATGGGCAGGGTTATGTTCATTTTATTGATGGCATTTTGAATGCACAGAGATACCGTGACGAGATCCTGAGGCCCATGTTTGTGCCACTCACCCAAGACCATCACCTCATGTTGCAGCATGACAATGCACAGCCCCATATTGCAAGGATCTGTACACAATTTCTGAAAGCTGTAAACATCCCAGTTCTTGCAGGGCCAGCATACTCACCGTACATGTCACCCATTGAGCATATTTGGGATGCTGTGGATTGGTATATACGACAGCGTGTTCCAGTTCCTGCCAATATCTAGCAACTTCGCACAGCCACTGAAGAGGAGTGGACCAACATTCCACAGGCCACAATCAACAACCTGATCAACTCTATGCGAAGGAGATTTGTTGCACTGCGTGAGGCAAATGGTGGTCACACCAGATACTGACTGCTTTTCTGACTCCACCCCCCACAGATCCCCAACAACACAAAACTGCACATGGCCTTTTATTGTGGGCAGCCTAAGGCACACCTGTGCAATAATCATGCCGTTTAATCAGCATCTTGATATGCCACACCTGTGGGATGGATTATGTTGGCAAAGAAAAAATGCTCACTAACACAGATTTGGACAGATTTGAGAACAATATTTGAGAGGAATATGTATTTTGTGTATATAGTAAAAGTTTTAGATCTTTGAGTTCAACTAATGAAAAATGGGAGCAAAATATAAGTGTTGCATTTGCATCTTCGTTCAGTATACATTCATTATATTTTACCAGTGATGTGCAGTCACTAGAGCAGCGTTTCTCAAAGTGTGGGGCGCGCCCCACTGGTGGGGAATAGAGACATGACAGGTGGGGCGCGAGGAACGGGAGGAAATTTCACTTTAAATTTTTTTTTTAAATTATTATATTCTTAGATTATTTTTTTTACTATGCTTTCATTTTCTATATACACTGTAAATCACTTTGTGATTCTGTCTGTGAAATCTGCTATACAAATAAATGGAAATTACCGGTACTTATTTTTACTGTAGGCTTTATATTTCTCGGTACGAGCGAAAGTTTGACAGACATAGCAACAGTAACTAATGGGGGCGGGGCTAAGCGGAACAAACTTTCGCGCGGATGGGTAGCAGGCTAATGTGTGGATCACAATTACACAAATATATACATTTGTGACTCGCACCTCAAAGGTCGTCGAGCCAGAGCCATCGCCTGCAGAGAAACAAAAATCTGACGGGCACACACTGTGTCATTCACCGGGAAGCACTCGCGTCAAGGCAGCTCAGACCCGAACTCAATGAGGTTTTAACAGATGTTGTGAGCGCGGTAAATTTGATCAAAACACGACCACTGAAAGCGCGACTGTTCTCTGCACTGTGTGAGGAAATGGGAGCCGATCATACAGCCGTGCTGTTTCACAGTGAAGCAAGGTGGCTCTCCTGGGGGAAAGTGCTGTCACTTGCCCTGTCTTGCCAAATGCATAGCTCCTCCTTTTTTTTTTGCAAAGATTGCAAAGTGGCACTTTTATTGTATTTATTATTGAACTTGATGCAAGTTATTTGATTTATTATTGAACTTGATGCAAGTTATAACAATTTTTTTGATTTATTATTGAACTTGATGCAAGTTATAACACTTTTTTTTTATTTATTATTGAACTTGATGCAAGTTATAACACTTTTGTTTTATTTATTATTGAACTTGATGCAAGTTATAACACTTTTTTTGATTTATTATTGAACTTGATGCAAGTTATAACACTTGTTTTATTTATTATTGAACTTGATGCAAGTTATAACACTTTTTTTGATTTATTATTGAACTTGATGCACGTTATTTGATTTATTATTGAACTTGATGCAAGTTATAACACTTTTATTTGATTTATTATTGAACTTGATGCAAGTTATAACACTTTTTTTTATTATTGAACTTGATGCAAGTTATAACACTTTTTTATTTATTATTGAACTTGATGCAAGTTATAACACTTTTTTTGATTTATTATTGAACTTGATGCAAGTTATTTGATTTATTATTGAACTTGATGCAAGTTATAACACTTTTTTTGATTTATTATTGAACTTGATGCAAGTTATTTGATTATAGAACTTGATGCAAGTTATAACACTTTTTTTGATTTATTATTGAACTTGATGCAAGTTATAACACTTTTGTTTTATTTATTATTGAACTTGATGCAAGTTATAACACTTTTTTTGATTTATTATTGAACTTGATGCAAGTTATTTGATTTATTATTGAACTTGATGCAAGTTATAACACTTTTATTTGATTTATTATTGAACTTGATGCAAGTTATAACACTTTTTTTTATTATTGAACTTGATGCAAGTTATAACACTTTTGTTTTATTTATTATTGAACTTGATGCAAGTTATAACACCTTTTTTGATTTATTATTGAACTTGATGCAAGTTATTTGATTTATTATTGAACTTGATGCAAGTTATAACACTTTTTTTGATTTATTATTGAACTTGATGCAAGTTATTTGATTTATTATTGAACTTGATGCAAGTTATAACACTTGTTTTATTTATTATTGAACTTGATGCAAGTTATAACACTTTTTTGATGCATTATTGAACTTGATGCAAGTTGTAACACTTTTGTTTTATTTATTATTGAACTTGATGCAAGTTATAACACTTTTTTTGATTTATTATTGAACTTGATGCAAGTTATTTGATTTATTATTGAACTTGATGCAAGTTATAACACTTGTTTTGATTTATTATTGAACGTGATGCAAGTTATAACACTTTTTGATTTATTATTGAACTTGATGCAAGTTATAACACTTTTTTGATTTATTATTGAACTTGATGCAAGTTATAACACTTTTATTTGATTTATTATTGAACTTGATGCAAGTTATAACACTTTTTTTGATTAATTATTGAACGTGATGCAAGTTATAACACTTTTTTTGATTTATTATTGAACTTGATGCAAGTTATAACAGTTTTTTTGATTTATTATTGAATGTGATGCAAGTTATAACACTTTTTTTGATTTATTATTGAACTTGATGCAAGTTATTTTATTTATTATTGAACTTGATGCAAGTTATACCACAGCTGCACAGTTATTTTATTTATTATTGAACTTAATGTTATTTTATGTTATTGAGTTTGAATGTATACAACTTTATGTTCAATAAATTTGAAAATGTTAAAGCTTGGCATTAGCGCTCTGTTGGGGCAATGGGGGCAGGTGGGGCTTGAAAACTCCCCCTTGTCCAAAGTGGGGGATGACAAAAAAAGTTTGAGAACCACTGCACTAGAGGCAGTTGAGGCGGGGCCTCACCTGCCATCATGGAAAGAAAAAAAATGTAAAAAGAAAAAAAAAAAATTAAATTGTTATATGTATCCAGTGATTATACTATAAAGTTATTTTCCATTTAACTTCACCAGTTTTAGATTATTTTTATTCAAAATCGCTGAATTTTCACATTTGCCGTTCAAATACTGAGAAGAGACGGTGCGGTGAACAGCAGCCAGTTGAGGCACGTCACTCAGTGCCGCAACATGGATTGCGCAATGACTCGGCTAACTGCTGGCCTGCTGTGCAGTGAGACTGTATTGCTATATGAATTATATTATACATTTCCATAGTTTAGTTAGCTGAGGTATATAATGTACAGTGTATTTTGTCAACAACTGTATGTGTGTAAAGTATTTCTTGTGCTGAGCGATCATAAAACGGCTGCAATAGACGCACTGGCTGAGGCTCGCCTCCTGCACCCCCGCCGTAGAATTGTTATATCAACTAAAGCCCACACTTAAACTTTCCACGTGCAAGATTGAATCTATTTAAAAAAATTATTTCATAAGAAGCCAAAAAGTGCAAAAACAATAATGTTGGTGTTGGAGGAGTTGTGAATGACTGCAGGGACACAACATTAGATACACCTGCAGACTGCAGGTGTACCTAATTCACAACTCCTCCAACACGAACATTATTGTTTTTTCACTTTTTGGCTTCTTATTAAATAACTTTTGTAACCTATTTTCATGGGCTTTACTCTTTGTGATGTTAAGTTCCTGTTATGCGCTGTTATACAGTATATGCCTTGAGCTCTTATTTTGAAGGCGCTAAGAGCGGAAGTGATGTCACGTTGCGGAGGTTTTTGAAAGAAGGTAAATAAAGTGGTCCTCGTGTAAACTGGAGCCTCCGTGTTTGTTATTTTGTAGTTTCATACAGTATAGGCGACATTTATAAACCCTTGGTTACACTTTTTTAAATAGATTCAATCTTGCACGTGGAAAGTTTAAGTGAGGGCTTTAGTTGCGGCGCATGGACTTAATTTCTAAGTAAAGGTAAGACCATAATAACGTTTTTTTTATTAAATGTGCTTTTTTGTGTGCTACAGTTTGTATGTGTAAAGTTAAAGTTAAGTTAAAGTACCAATGATTGTCACACACACACTAGGTGTAATGAAATTTGTCCTCTGCATTTGACCCATCCCCTTGATCACCCCCTGGGAGGTGAGGGGAGCAGTGGGCAGCAGCGGCGCCGCGCCTGGGAATAATTTTTGGTGATTTAACCCCCAATTCCAACCCTTGATGCTGAGTGCCAAGCAGGGAAGAATGCTGGTATGAGCTTTTAAACATAACCCGTTAACTGCTGCCAATCAAATGGTGAATAAGATACTCTTTAGGGTTCATATGTTTGTAAATCTGACTGTGATGAAGTCAGTGCCTCACCAGCCATCAACCTCACCGCACGTCACTGTATTTTACTATAAATGGTAAATGGGTTATACTTGTACTTTTCTACCTTCAAGGTACTCAAAGCGCTTTGACACTATTTCCACATTCACCCATACACACACACTTCCACACACTGATGGCGGGAGCTGCCATGCAAGGCCCTAATCACGACCCATCAGGAGCAAGGGTGACGTGTCTTGCTCAAGGACACAACGGATGTGACGAGGTTGGTAGAAGGTGGGGATTGAACCGGGAACCCTCAGGTTGCTGGCACGGCCACTCTCCCAACTGCGCCACGCCGTCTATTATACTTATGTTAGTCACAGACACAAATGTGTAATATTGTTGTTGATTATTTTCCAATAACTTTTGGAAGACAAAAAAAAAGGGATTTTTTTTGGCAACTTTTTTAATGAGATAGAAAAGCTCAGACGTGTTATTGGCACCATCTGTTAGTTTGCATATGTAAATGTTTACACCCAGTCTGTAATCAGTTGCGAAGAGTTGTTGTGTTTTGCGTTTGTGTTGTGGCTTAAAGTTGTGTTGTGGTGTAAAGTTGCTGTGTTGTGGCGTTTGCATCTGTTTTTGCAGTCATATTGTAGCTTAAAGTCATGTTGTGGCTTTGTGTTGTGGCGTATAGATGTTGGATTGTCGCATTTGCATTTTTTTTGGCTTTTGCAATCGTGCGGTGGCTGAAAGTTGTGGTGTGGCTTTATGTTGTTGCTTTGTAACGTAAAGTTGTGTTCTTTCTTTATGTTGTTGTGTTCTGGCTTTATGTTGTTGGGTTGTGGCATTCCTACAAACCCGGTTTCCATATGAGTTGGGAAATTGTGTTAGATGTAAATATAAACGGAATACAATGATTTGCAAATCCTTTTCAACACATATTCAATTGAATGCACTACAAAGACAAGATATTTGATGTTCAAACTCATAAACTTATTTTTTTTTTTGCAAATAATTAACTTTGCCAAAGTAGTTGGGAAAGGGCATGTTCACCACTGTGTTACATGGCCTTTCCTTTTAACAACACTCAGTAAGCGTTTGGGAACTGAGGAGACACATTTTTTAAGCTTCTCAGGTGGAATTCTTTCCCATTCTTGCTTGATGTACAGCTTAGGTTGTTCAGCAGTCCGGGGGTCTCCGTTGTGGTATTTTAGGCTTCATAATGCCCCACACATTTTCAATGGGAGACAGGTCTGGACTACAGGCAGGCCAGTCCAGTACATGCACTCTTTTACTATGAAGCCACGTTGATGTAACACGTGGCTTGGCATTGTCTTGCTGAAATAAGCAGGGGCGTCCATGGTAACGTTGCTTGGATGGCAACATATGTTGCTCCAAAACCTGTATGTACCTTTCAGCATTAATGGCGCCTTCACAGATGTCTAAGTTACCCATGTCTTGGGCACTAATACACCCCCATACCATCACAGATGTTGGCTTTTCAACTTTGCGCCTATAACAATACGGATGGTTCTTTTCCTCTTTGGCCCGGAGGACACGACATCCACAGTTTCCATAAACAATTTGAAATGTGGACTCGTCAGACCACAGAACACTTTTCCACTTTGTATCAGTCCATCTTAGATGGGCTCAGGCCCAGCAAAGCCGACGGCGTTTCTGGGTGTTGTTTATAAACGGCAACTTTAGTTACTGACAGTGGGTTTCTGAAGTGTTCCTGAGCCCATGTGGTGATATCCTTTACACACTGATGTCACTTGTTGATGCAGTACAGCCCGAGGGAACGAAGGTCACAGGCTTAGCTGCTTACGTGCAGTGATTTCTCCAGATTCTCTGAACCCTTTGATGATATTACGGACAGTAGATGGTGAAATCTCAAAATTCCTCGCAATAGCTGGTTGAGAAAGGTTGTTCTTAAACTGTTCAACAATTTGCTCACGCATTTGTTGACAAAGTGGTGACCCTCGCCCCATCCTTGTTTGTGAATTTTGACTGAGCATTTCATGGAATCTACTTTTATACCCAATCATGGCACCCACCTGTTCCCAATTTGCCTGTTCACCTGTGGGATGTTCCAAATAAGTGTTTGATGAGCATTCCTCAACTTTATCAGTATTTATTGCCACCTTTCCCAACTTCTTTGTCACGTGTTGCTGGCATTAAATTCTAAAGTTAATGATTATTTGCAAAAAAAAATAAATGTTTATCAGTTGAACATCAAATATGTTGTCTTTGTAGCATATTCAACTGAATATGGGTTGAAAATGATTTGCAAATCATTGTATTCCGTTTATATTTACATCCAACACAATTTCCCAACTCATATGGAAACGGGGTTTGTAAAAGGGGGGTCTCCAGTGGCTTTACATGGCCCAGGCATGGAACTATGGAGGGCAAGCTGTTGTGCAGGCAGCAACCCCCCCCCTCTCCGCGTGGCTGGTAGATCCAAGGGATTGACGAGTGTCGATACAGCTTGGCACCAACGACGCCGCAGGAGTTGCCGGAATGACGCTACAACGTCAAACCGCCTTCAGGACTCCGGCTCCTAAATGTCGGGGTTTACTCCCTTAGCCTTACCCTCGAGTGGGTTGACCGCAGGGCAGCGGTGGTTTTGAGATTGGAGATTTCCTTCTCCTAGATGGGCTGCCTTACCAGGTTTACGAGCCCCATCTGCCCGGAACTAGTATAGTACCGCGATACTAATGAATTATATTCGGTACTCTACCGCCTGTAAAAAGTACCGGTCCCCTCCTTTTTTTTTTTACGGGCACGACGGCGCGTCGTCGTCACGTCGTGACATTGCTGGTTTTACAAGCAGATGATCATGTTCGGCAACGCACAAATGACGGAGTACTTACAAGCAGACAATGTGGGTAGACAGAAAAGGGAGAATGGATGCATTTTGGCTTGAAAACTAACGATAAATGTGAAGTTATAACACTGAAACGCCCTCAGGAAGAGGTGCTTTAAGACATGGCTAGCTAGCTCGTGGCTAATGTCCAGCCACAGTCTGCCGTGTTTTAGCTACTTCTAAATGACAAATCCTCGCCTCCATGGCGACAAATAAAGTAAGTTTCCCACAAGTATCATCCCTGCAAGACGAGGAATAGCTAAACATACTTCACCACACACCGTAGCTCATCAGCGTCACAATGTAAACAAACACTATGGGTGGATCTACAACTGACATCCACTTTAATGATACCAAGTACAGTAGCGTGTCTCGTCGATACTACTATGATTACATCGATACTTTTTAGCGTCACAAAATCTTTTTTCGTTTTTTAAAAATGTATATGATGTTTATAAACTCAGGAAATACTGTACGTCCCTGGACACATGAGGACTTATATTATGACCATTGTATGATGCTATAACTACTTGGTATCGGATCGATACCCAAATTTGTGGTATCATCCAAAACTAATGTAAAGCGTCCAAACAACAGAAGAATAAGTGTTTATTACATTTTAGCAGAAGTTTAGATACATGTTAAAAGAGAAAGTAATCAGATATTAATATTAAATGAACAAGTAGATTAATAATTAATTTTCTACCACTTGTCCTTAATAACTTTGACAAAATAATAAAATACACAATATGTTACTGACCTCGTCAACAGACAAATTAGGAGTCCTCGCAAAAATGACTAATGATCAATTGCTAACGATGGATTCTGATGCGTCATCTATGTTGCTGCTTCTTGATCTTAGCGCTGCTTTCGATACCGTCGATCATAATATTTTATTAGAGCGTATCAAAACACATATTGGTATGTCAGACTTAGCCTTGTCTTGGTTTAACTCTTATCTTACTGACAGGATGCAGTGCGTCTCCCATAATAATGTGACCTCAGACTATGTTAAGGTAACGTGCATAGTTTCCCAGGGTTCGGTTCTTTGGCCCTGCACTCTTCAGTATTTACATGCTGCCGCTAGGCAACATCATACGCAAATACGGTGTTAGCTTTCACTGTTATGCTGATGACACCCAACTCTACATGCCCCTAAAGCTGACCAACACGCCGGATTGTAGTCAGCTGGAGGCGTGTCTTAATGAAATTAAACAATGGATGTCCGCTAATTTTTTGCAACTCAACGCCAAGAAAACGGAAATGCTGATTATCGGTCCTGCTAGACACCGACATTTATTTAATAATACCACCTTAACATTTGACAACCAAACAATTACACAAGGCGACTCGGTAAAGAATCTGGGTATTATCTTCGACCCAACTCTCTCGTTTGAGTCACACATTAAGAGTGTTACTAAAACGGCCTTCTTTCATCTCCGTATTATCGCTAAAATTCGTTCCATTTTGTCCACTAGCGACGCTGAGATCATTATTCATGCGTTCGTTACGTCTCGTCTCGATTACTGTAACGTATTATTTTCGGGTCTCCCGGCTGCTTGACTTTTGACAAGAACAAGAAAGTTTGATCATATTACACCTATACTGGCTCACCAGCACTGGCTTCCTGTGCACTTAAGATGTGACTTTAAGGTTTTACTACTTACGTATAAAATACTACACGGTCTAGCTCCAGCCTATCTTGCTGATTGTATTGTACCATATGTCCCGGCAAGAAATCTGCGTTCAAAGAACTACGGCTTATTAGTGATTCCCAGAGCCCAAAAAAAGTCTGCAGGCTATAGAGCGTTTTCTATTCGGGCTCCAGTACTATGGAATGCCCTCCCGGTAACAAGTTAGAGATGCTACCTCAGTAGAAGCATTTAAGTCCCATCTTAAAACTCATTTGTATACTCTAGCCTTTAAATAGACCCCCCTTTTGAGACCAGTTGATCTGCCGTTTCTTTTCTTTTCTCCTCTGCCCCCCTCTCCCTTGTGGAGGGGGAGTTACAAAGGTCCAGTGGCCATGGATGAAGTGCTGGCTGTCCAGAGTCGGGACCCGGGGTGGACCGCTCGCCTGTGCATTGGTTGGGGACATCTCTGCGCTGCTGACCCGTCTCCGCTCGGGATGGTTTCCTGCTGGCCCCACTATGGACTGGACTCTCACTGTTGTGTTGGATATACTGTGGACTGGACTTTCGCTGATGCGTTGGATCCACTGTGGACTGGACTTTCACAATATTATGTCAGACCCACTCGACATTCATTGCTTTCGGTCTCCCACATATGCGGTCCTCTCCAAGGTTTCTCATAGTCATTCCCATCGACGTCCCACTGGGGTGAGTTTTCCTTGCTCTTATTTGGGCTCTGTACCGAGGATGTCGTTGTGGCTTGTACAGCCCTTTGAGACACTTGTGATTTAGGGCTATATAAATAAACATTGATTGATTGAGGAGTTTTGTTTGCTTACTTACTAATAAAAGAAAAGTTGTCTCCTATGTTCACTATTTTATTAAAGGGCAAAATTGCAATATGAAACATATGTTTAATTTACCGTAAAATGTTTTGTTAAAATAAAGCCAATAATGCAATTTCTTGTGGTCCACTTTATTTAGAAAAGCATCGAAAAGTATCGAAATACATTTTGGTACCGGTACCAAAATATTGGTATCGGGACAACCCGAGTTGTGGCTTAAAGTTTTTGTGTTGTGGCTTAAAAGGGGTCATATTGTGATTGTTTTTCTACATGTAAAACACTTCCTTGTGGTCTACATAACATGTAATGGTGGTTCTTTGGTCAAAATTTGGCAAAGATTTACAGAACATCCTCAAGCTGTTTTCTGACCGTCTCTTCAGGATTCACCATTTTGTGGCCGGTTTTATTTACGTGTCTCCAACTTTGACAGCATCCTCTCCCTGTCAGCCATGTTGTAGTTTTTAGCACTACTGACAGATTAAGTTCAAACTACACGCTACTGTGCATTAGAAATGGCAACAGCGGAGGATGCATGTGCATGTACGAGCAAGTCTTCCCCACAACAAGAGTAGGGTTGCAAAGGGGTGGAAAGTTTCCGGTAAATTTCCGGAAACTTTCCGGAAATTTACCACGGGAAGTTAAGCTTGGGAAGTTTGGAAATATTGACCATTTTTAGATTATTCAAAGTTGGACACCTTCCATGGGAATTAATGGGAATATATGTGAATTAATGGGGAATTACAGTAATTATATATTATTGGGCACTTGTCTATATGCTGCTGTATTTTTGTGGCATTTTTGACGTAGCTCTTTGCACAATATTTGCAAATGTACACAGCTTTCCGCCGACATTGGTTGGGGTGAAATGTCTCCACACATGTTCTGTTTGTATTTATTTATTCTTGTAAAACACTATTGCAATGACACACACAGATATAAATAGTCAGCTAAACAATTGGAGTAGTCTTTAAAAATATTTTACTGATGGACAAATGAATAGAAAATAGGCTAGATGAATAAATGAACACTCAATCAGCATGCTAAATCAAACTATAACCTACATTCCTGTATGACAACAGAATGGCTAACAGAACAGAAGGCAGAGGAAACTACACGTTTCGATTTAGTATTTGCTAGTTGAACTTTACAGATCACAAAAAATTTAAATTCGGATCGCTAACGTTGTTAGCATAAATCAATGGGATTTAAACATAGAGAAAATTAGCATCACGGCTAACGGAGAAATATTTTCGGTTCACTATGAGACTGTGGTGGTACATAAACCTAGCTAGCTAGAGATATTGGCCCCAAAATCATTTAACAAGTACAGGAACAGCTAGCTATCTTGAGTGGAAGTCTGCTGGAGTAGTCTACAGTCATACAGTAACAAGCAATTACACCTCTATTAAACTTAAATACCATAGATCAAATATATTTACCCCAGTAATATCATCAAAACTTAACTGACTGGATGAAGTCCTTGGGCTCAAATACTAGTGTGGCCTCAATAGCCCTGCTGTAGTGTGTAGCATGCTGGGAATTATCTGTGCATGTGATGGAAGAATGCACTGCACATGTGCATTAAATCAGGTTGTTTTAGCTAATAATCATGCTGCAAGATCTAGCATGTTGCATTCAATGTTGCATCCATCCATCCATTTTCTTTCGCTTATCCGAGGTCGGGTCGCGAGGGCAGCAGCCTAAGCAGGAAAGCCCAGACTTCTGTTTATTCCCATTAATTCCCGTTAATTCCTATATATTCCCGTTATTCCCATGGAAAGTTTCAAACTTTGAATAGTCTCAGAATTTTGCAACCCTAAACAAGAGGATAGAGAAAAAGAAGGAATTTATTTACGACAGCGGTGGACGCGCGCAACACACTCTGGGTACATTTATACCATATATGAATGTAATCTGGTGACGTTTTTTCCGACCGCCTTTGTTATAGCCGGGGAGCAGGCAACCCCTGTCGGAAGAAAACCTGCAGGCATCCTGACCTCCGCAAGAGACAGGCAACTATTAGTGTACCTCAAGGAGCAGCTGAAGTTGCCCAGCCACATCTCTGCTACGAACCTGCAACCAGACATCGCCCTTGTGTCTGAGGCCACCAAGCACGTCGTGCTGCTGGAGCTGACAGTCCCGTGGGTCGATTGCCTGGAACAAGCCTTTAAGAGGAATCTTTTCAAGTCCGTGAAACTGGTTAGCGACTGTAAGCAGGCAGGATGGACAGCAAGGTTGCTGCTTGATCTCAGGCCAGAGCCTTTGGCATTTTAGGCATTAAGGGAGAGAAGAAGAAGAGAGCCATCAGTCGTACCATCAAAGCGGAAGAAAGAACCTTAAGATGATTGTGGCTCAAGAGAGGTAGCTGGTGGTCTTCCCTTTAAAAAAGGGCAACATCATCCTAGGATTTTTTTGTTTTAATGGCTTGTCTGAATAAAGCCAGGAGACTAGCTTTGAAGATTAACAATTTATTTTACAAATGGAGTAAATACAAACAAAATACCACTGGGTGGCGGTATAGCTCGGTTGGTAGAGTGGCCGTGCCAGCAATTTGAGGGTTTCAGGTTCGATCCCCGCTTCCGCCATCCTAGTCACTGCCGTTGTGTCCTTGGGCAAGACACTTTACCCACCTACTCTCAGTGCCACCCACACTGGTTCAAATGTAACTTAGATATTGGGTTTCACTATGTAAAAGCGCTTTGAGTCACTAGAGAAAAGCGCTATATAAATATAATTCACTTCACTAAAAGTCTTGCACGTTTTCTATAGATTGTCTCTCTGTTCACATGCTTTTGTCCTTCTTACTGAGTTATTTGGGCATCGTCCATTACAACTTAAAGTTAATCAAACGTGTGTTTTGGACGCAAACACATTCGTCCACTATTGCTTCATTTCATTCCTGGCAACCATTCTCACCATCAAAACCCAGTAAGGTAATGTGTGTATTTGCAAAAACACAGGGTGTATTCATTCATTCAAAGATATGACTGAGTAAAATAATGTATTCATTATTTTTTTAATTGTTGTAAAATGAAAATAAGGCTTTGTAGCCGCCAACATTGAAAGTCAATTGTTGTTTTTGTGAAAATAGAGGGCAGATATTTTTAACTTATTTTTGCTCCTTTTCATTCATAATTTACTTCGTTATGTTGATTGTTTTATTTATTTTGTATTCCTGTTTGATTTTTTTTTTATAAATGAAATACATAAATGAACTGAACTGAATTGTTTTTTGTCCTTGAACAGAACAAAGTGAATAGGCAGTCAGACTCCATCTGCATTCCACTCTGCTTTAAATGTGGAACATATTCCCCCAACAGTAGCTATTCATCTGGTCACAAGCCAGGGTGTGCTCATCCCTGGCGGGCTCACCAGGATGAGGGTGTATGATGTTGAAATATCTGACACACCCAATGATTCTAGGGACATCACTGAAGATGTGACCAGAAGCATCAACAGATACATTTCCCAGCAATATTTTTAATAACTACAGGAGTGATATTTAGAGCCTTCGGGGGTTCAGTTAAGGTCAATTAAAGACACAAATTACCAAAATTCATCATCGGTTAAAGACGATTCCTTTTCATTGTGTTCTCTTTCCTTGTGCTGCATGGCCAAAACAAATCAGTTTAATCAGGAGAAGGTGAGAGAGCAGAAGAAGAGAAGAAAGAAGAGGCTGTGTGTGTAAGGGGGATTTGCAACATCAATGCGATGAACTCAAAGCCCCCTTTGTGGCCTCAGAGAGGTGTTTGTGTGTGTAAAACTCAACATCATGCTGTGCTGTGCGTGCTCACTCTCGCCACCATTTGGCACACTCGGACCGCTATTTTCTTCCCTCACGTATGAAAATATAACACAAACTTCCTTTTGATGCACAACTTACTCACAGGAAGCACATCCAAGCTTCATTTCTCCCCGCGGCGCCAGGGAATAAAAGGTCCATTGTGTGGGAGTGTGCAAGAACTCCGGTCAGCACAAAGTGGCCTCACTGAGCTGCTGGACTGCTGAGCGCTGCAGGTGCGCTGCATCTCAATTTGTTCCGGGAGGGATCCAATTCTACTGCCTTGCAAATCTGACGGCGCACCGCAGCTCAGCCGCATGTTGAGCACACCCGCCGGACGTAATATTAGGCATGCCTGCACAAGCTAATGAAATCCAAAAAAAGCAACACTATGGTTTAGAAATAACATAGGAAATTATCCATTTATTGAGCAGGAGCTCAATTGAGCACTTGTAACTTCCAAGATGTGTCAGAAAAGTTCCAAGACTTGATCGTATTCTTCCATATGAGGGGGGCGTTTGCTACGTTCAATGCGGAAAAAGAGGTGAGAGTTGTGGCAGGACAACCCTCGGCTGCTTCACCATGACAACCGTTGACAATACCGTGAACATGTGACAGTTCATATCGGAGAAGAACACGGAACAACCTACTCTACTTACGGTACATCCGGAAAGTATTTACGATTCACTTTTCCCAAATGTTATGTTATGTTACAGTCTTGTTACAAAATTGTCTTCAAAATTCTACACCTAATACCTCATCTAGTCAACTAGCGAGCATCCTGGAAGATGCCAGTCACCCTCTGCATACCGTTGTCAGTAGCCAGAGGAGCCTGTTCAGTGCTCGACTGTTTCATCCCAAATGCAGGACTAATAGACTCAAAAACTCCTTTGTCCCACATGCCATTAGTACAAAACTTTTTCATAACATGGTCACTACTGCCTAGTTTCTCTTGTTATATTCTTATTTTACTGTTATATTTTTATTCTCATTGTTGCTTTTTATTTTTATTCTATTGTAATATTTTTCTATTTTGTTTCCATTTATACCCCCATTATTTATTATTTACTTTTTACTTTTTAAATTCGATCTCAATTTTGTACACTGCTGCTGGAATTTAAATTTTCCTGTGGGAACTCTCCTGAAGGAATCAATAAAGTACTATCTATCTATCTATCTATCTATCTATTTGTCCCGTGAAAAACCGTCCGACGGGAACCCTCTAATAACTAAAGTTCTGCGGATGAATTATGTAAACCCGCTAGAGTTTTGAGCGTTTTGATAGCTAGGCTACTGACAGATATAAGTGAGAACTTTACGCTACTTTATATTAGAAATGGCAACAGCGGAAGATGAATGCCACATAAGAAGTTAGAGAAAAAGAAGAAGCTTATGATTACGGTGTCGGCACGGACTACAATTGCGGACGTGCGCACATTTTCAGGACTTATGCAGATCCCAAATACACATCAGCAACTACCAAAAGGTAAGAAAAGTTAGTTTTGCATAATATTGCGAAACAAAACGCCAGGTAATATGTCTGCTAATAGGTGTCATTTTGCGGTCCTTTTACCATAATAATACTAGTACCGGTATGTTTAATGCGCCGACAATCCATCAAGCGGTGCGGCCTCATAGCTTACCGACGTCATACTAAAAACATTTTGACAGATTTTTGAGCGCCGTGTAACGTTTTATATTCTCAATGAAACATTTTAAGTTTTTGTGTTGTTTACTGCCATCATATTGCAGTCTACATGTATCTCTTATGTGTGACTGCCATCTACTGGTCACACTTATCATTACTCCATGTACCAAATAAAATTACTTCGAGGTCAGTAATCACAACCAAAATTATGCCGCACATTAGGCGGATTAGGTTATAAGGCGCACTGTCGATTTTTGAGAAAATGAAAGGATTTTAAGTGCGCTTTATAGATAAAATATAAAATACGGTAACTGAAAAATGGGAGGACATGCTTTTAACTGATTAAAAATCAAGACTATGGTTTTTAACAGTTGGTTTAAAAATCAGAAGTACACAATTTAACCGATTAAAAATCAGGAGTACACCCTACTGATTAGAAATTCAGGAGTCAATGATTTTAACTGATTAAAAATCAGGAGTACACAATTTTAACTGATTAAAAATCAGGAGTATCTGCTTTAAATTATTAATTGTCAGGGGTAAAATGGTGGTTATAATCCAGAGTTTAATTTGTCAAATTTGGGAGACGTTTTTAACTTAAAAATCGGAAAGTTGTGAGTACACGGTTAACTGATCAAAAATCAGAAGTACACATCTTTTAACTGATAGTTTATTAATCAGGAGTTCCCGCTTATAACCGATTAAAAAAACAGGAATTTCTGCTTTAACTGATTAAAAATCAGGAGTAAAATACACTTAATTTAACTGGTGGTTAAAATAGAGATCTTTCACTGGGAGACGTTTTTAACTTAAAAATTGGAAAGTCGTAAGTGCATAGTTTTGACTGATCAAAAATCAGGAGTACACACTTTTAACTGATGGTTTAATAATCACACTTATAACATTAAAAATGAGTAGTACAAACTTTAACTGATTCAAAATCGGGAGTACATGACTACAACTGATCAAACATCAGGAGTACACGCTTAACTGATTAAAAATCAGGAGTAAACGCTTTTAACTAATTACAAATCAAGAGTAGACATTTGTAACTGATTAAAAAATGGGGGTACATACTTGTAACTGAATAAAAATCAGGAGTACACATTTATAACTGATCGAATATACGGCGTACACGCTTTGAAATACTTCTAATCGTGAGTACCTTTCTTTAACTGATTAAAATCAGGACTACACACTTAACTGATTAGAAATCAGGGGTACACGATTTTAACTGGTGTTTAAAATCGAGAGTCCATGCTTACAGCTGGTTGAAATTGGGAGTACAGGTTTTAACGAATGTTCAAAATTGGTAGACGTTTTAAACTTATGGATGAAAATCAAAAGAGAGAAAATCTTACTTATTAAAAATCAGGAGTACACATTTATAACTGATGGTTAACATGGTAAGGTCATGTTTTTGGAAATGAATGTCTGAGTTGCACATTTTGTCCCCTTAATGGACACATTGTGGATGACAATAAATCACTAATGATCTCAGTTTTATCACAAACTACGATGAATGTTATTAATCTTTCATTCATTGCCTTCGGGTCTTCAAAGTCAAAGTCCTAAGTCTTTAGAGGGGTGAAGACGAGCGGAAGTGCAGAGGTGGCGATAGGACACCTTCATCCTAATTACCTTCATCGCTCACTCCTGCTCATAATTGATCTGATCCTCTTCTGGAAATGAAAACGTCATCATGAATAACAAATCAAAATGCTGATTTGGAGTTCTGCTGACCAAGATGGACTCTTTCTGCCTTTTTATGATATTCTTGCCTTGAATGGTTGATTAATGATTGATTAAATCTGGTGTTCACGTCGTGACCTCTGAGAAGGAATGGCAACCCGCACACACAGACACACACACACACACACACACACACACACACACACACACACACACACACACACACACACACACACACACACACACACACACACACACACACACACACACACACAAACACGCACACGCACACACATACATACACACACGGTTTGACAAATATTGGTCAGTTGTGGCCTAAATTGTGCTCTCTGTTGTAGCAATTTTGTAGATCAAAAAAATAATGATATAATGAGAATGCTGATATTGCGATTGTTGCCTTTTCAGTATTTAAATTGTTATAATTGTTACTTTTTTTTACACATGAGGTATTACATAAATTAGTTTTTATACTGTGTAATTATAATTGGATTACATCAATTGAAAAATTACAAGAATGAAGGTATGAAGAAAATAAATTTTACGTAAACAATCAATGCAAAGTGTCGTCATATCATTTTAGTATGAATACTAATTATATTTTTAATATTTTAGGGGTGGCATAGTTGCATGGTTATGACATGTTGTGATGTATAAACCAGCGACAGGTTTCTTTCAGCGTGTCAGAGCATTAAACTGTCCTCTCCTGGTCTGGCATGCCTGCTGCAAAAGATAAAGAACTTCCCTAGTTTACTAGAAGTTTCTTTTTGTACAATATTCTTGTGTTAGTGGTCTAATAACATCGACTTCCCGTGTCGCCTTGCCGTAGATCAATAGCTCATCACGAGGCCATTAGTGGACAAGAAGAATTTAATGAGGTGAGAAAATGAGCGGCTGGTTAAATAAGGGCAGTAAAGCGAGCTTATTAGCTGTAAACAAGTAGACTTATTATTGTTTGTTTTTTGAATGTGTTAACAAATTAAAGTGTGTAAATAAGCGAGAATTCATTTTTCATTTGGGGGTAAAGACTTCAATTGACAGAATAAGGGATGACCTGAAATTTAGGATAACCACACTTTTTTAAGAACATTTCTTAAAAAAAAAAAGAATATTAATATAAATAAAAAAACATAATTGTTGTGAATTTGCGTGTGTGGCTAATGTTCACACTTGTGTTTTTGATATGGTACCAAAGGCTCTGCAGTATAAAACAATGTGAAGATACGATTAAGCAGATTTGGTGACAATAATGCAGATCACACATTTTTTAAATTGCTATTAAAAAACAACTTTTTTCTGGTTGGCAGTAGTATATGTAAAGACTTGAAATATGTATTTTTTGTAATGTTAAAAAACAAAGTTGAATTGAAAAATAATGCTCTTGTAGATCCACGCTGATGTCCATGTCTCCTCTAACAGCCATACAAAGATTACAACCCTCCCAAATATATTACACTATATACACATCCATTTACTGTATACATTATATTGCTTTAATTTATTTTCATTTAAAACCCCCCCACTAATTTTAAAGTGTTGCGACTTTTATTTTATTTTGTAGGAGTAGCGACTTCCTCCCGGTTAACTTCCTTTGTTATCACTTTATAGAAGTGCGTATGCAAGTGACGTTGAGGCCACATTGGGACATGTGCGCGTTTAGACTGGAGTCTGATAAAAATCCATTTTTACTTGCAGTGTAAACAGTCATCTGGAAAAATTCAGATCTCAAAAAAATCTAATTTGGGACACTTTGGCCTGCAGTGTAAATGTAGTCTATTAGTCTCTATTTTACTTAATATACTTATAAGTTATAAAATGGCATTGCAGTTCTAAAAATGTGTTTGAACATAACACTTGTTTTAAATCAAAATAGAAGTTTCCACTATGACTATTTTTTTTAATCGATACAGTATGCAGTAACTAACAAATGTAATTTTGCGTGTGAATGCTGAAAATAAATGTTAAGAGTGAGCATGCTAGCCAGATAAAATGATGCACAGTAACAATATATGACTCACAAGTGTATACCTGCAAAGTGAGAAAAATATGCTAACATGCTAAAGTTAACATGCGTGAAGTAGGACATTTGACTCTGAGGTGTATACCTGCAGAATTAGCTAAAGAGCTAGCATGCTAATGATAATATGCTAACAGTTAGCATGCATGAAGTAAATAATTTGACTGGCGTGTATACCTGCAAAAGGAGCTAAGAAAAGCTAGCCTGCTAATGTTAACATGCTAACGTTAGTATGCGTGAAATAAACTGTTAGTCTGATGTGTAGATCTGCTAAATAAGCTAAAAAGCTAGCAGGTTAACAGTTAGCATGCTAACAGTTAACATGCATGAAGTAAAATATTTGACTCTGAGGCATACCCGCAAAAGGAGCTAAAAAAAAGCTAGCATGCTAATGTTAACATGCCAGACTTTAACATGCTAAATTAGCATGTGTGAAATAACAAAATAATACAGTCTGCTGTGTATATCTGCAAGCTAAAAAGTCTGTATGTAAACAGTTGGCATGCTAACAGTTAGCATAAATAAAGTAACGTATTTGACTCTGAGGTGTATACCTGCAAAAGGAGCTAAATGTGGTAACTAGGGCTGGGCGATATATTGAATATACTCGATATGTCGCGGGTTTGTCTCTGCGCGATATGGAAAATGATGATGTCGAACAGACAACTGTAATATGTCAAGTATGCGGCAAAAGCGTTGCTACAAAAAGTAGCAGCACTACTAATTTGTCACCCGCTAGAGAATGAAGAGTGCTTGAAACTCTGCATGTCAACATCTTGGCCAGTGCCACACCCACAAATTGCACTGACCCGATTGAGCCTGGCGTCTTCCATTTCCAGATCAACACAGAAGGAGATAACGTCCGCAGGAACCTACCACATAGCGAAGGACATACACTTTTTGATTTGCTATTATGCAGCTAATTTTTATGCTACACTTTTTGAAATATGTTGTGTGACATCATGCACAAAAGTGCACTTTGTTTAAAAATATTGTAGTGGTGTTCTGTACAAAAAGTGCACTTAAATTTAGTGTTTTGATATGTCATATTAGTGACATCATGTACAAAAAAGCACTAATAGCTTGTTTTAAAATGTCTCTGACAATCTTGCACTCTCTGTTTTGAAAGGACATGAATGTTTGTGCCACAGCTTAATAACTGTTTAATAAATACAGTTTTCGTAAATTGACTTAGTTGTGATTTCCCTCTCTGCATGAAAGTTTAAAATGAGCATATATTAATGCAGTATGAACAAGAATGTTTTAATGTAGACACATAGAATCATCATACTGCTGTGATTATATGCATCAAGTGTTCATTCAAGGCTAAGACAAAATATCAAGATATATATCGTGTATCGTGACATGGCCTAAAAATATTGAGATATTAATAAAAGGCCATATCGCCCAGCTCTAGTGGTAATGTTAACATGCTAAAGTAAGCATGTTAGCATGTGTATGCGTGAATACCAAAATACTAGTCTGTGGTGTGCACATGCAAAATCTGTTAAAAAGCGAGCATGCTAATGTAAGTATTGTTGCGGCTGGCTACGGGGTGTTAGCCAATGACTTTGGCTGGGGGGCCAGACTTCCGGGAGAGATAGGGAAGTGACGTTGTTGACAGGAAGTGAGTGTTCGAGTTTTGCCGGGAAAAGGAGGGAGACACACATTGGAGCTGTTGTGTGGTTAAATTGAATCTTGTACAATAAAGACAAGACAAACAAAGAACTTGTATGAGCCTACATTCCTGGGATTATTACAGTATTGTGTCACTGCCCGATGTACTGAGCTGCTCGACCCGTGTTGCAAATGTGGTTAACATTTTTCAGTATTCATACAACTATAATTACATCATGTCATTATTAATTCCATCTTCCGCAAGTAAAATATATCTCACATACAATATTTTACCATGACATCTAATACCAGGACACAACCCTCGGTGGGATATTAAACATTTCAGGTAATAACTCCCCTTTTTTACTCTCACTATGAAGCTGCAGATTTTCAGCTCAATACAATACAGTGATTGTTTTCATGGGCTTGCTAATGAGTGTGAAGTTAAACAGATACCAAAGTCACACTTTCTCATTCTGCATTGTTTTCTGCTTAAGGATAATTAATGTTCTTACAAGCTCGAGTTGTGTACGTGTTTAAAAAGTATGCCTCCATTAAAAAGAGTGCCTCCATTCATCTCAAACTGTACCCTGGAGGCAGATTCTATTGCACATCCTGAAAATGCCACTAAAATAGTGTGAGGAGAAACCAGCACCACCCGCTCCTTCTCTCTTGCGAGCGGTGGCTCGTGAAAAGCTAATTCGTCATTCAGCAGGTGAGCAGAAACATTTTACGCTGACCTCTGACCTTTCTCTAATGAGACACAACCAAGGCTAAGTCACAAAGTGAAGAGAAATGTTTGTTGGATTGTTGGATGATATCATGTATTTTGTACTCTGGAGAACATTTTATGCTGTCTCACCGGACATTTATTTGGAATATTCTGGGTCTAAAGCCAAATTGACTTTAAATCTGAATAATCCTTAGTGTAAAAAAGCCAAACAAAATCATGATTTTTTTTTCTACCAAATCTTATCCACATTTATTATTGAACATCCCATCCCATTAAAATGATAATTATTTTTGGTGAACACATAGCTATGTAATTCTGCACAACAATATTCTGCATAATCTTATTGGAATGACAAGTAAGTAATTAAAATGCTTTTGTTAAAATAAAATAAAAAAGTCCATAAATGATGAACAGCATTGATATTAAGGCTTTGTAAAAGGCAGTTTTTAACTTTTTGGGATCATTGTCCAATTGTGTCCAATTTTCAACCGTCTTGATGTTGATATGAGATGAATGTATGGCCTTCTTCATGATTCAATCCACTTTATGCAGGCAAAAGTGTTTCTAGCACTTTCCAGTTCATGCTAGGCTTGGTCCTAGTGGCTCAGTGATTGTTGGTCCAAAACTGATGAAGATATTGGCAAAATGTAGGTAATAAGTTATTTTTTTACTTGTTCTAGGTATTTTTCTACGTTTATTGCGCTGTAGGGTGCGTGTACGAGTGCCTGCTGGTCACCAAACACTGCAGGAATGTATCAGCAGAGTGCGTCAAATACGGCTGCAAAATTATACTTTCATGAAATAAAAACATGTTTTATTGTAAGTTTATGAGCTTGAGTATGTTTAGAACTATATATAGTTGTATTATTTTGGTTTATTTTGTCAGTAAAACTAACGATAGAATGACCGCAATGCATGCTTCTAGGCACAGTCGCACACGTCCTTGGTAGCAGTCATGGCGTCTCTCGTTGAGTTGGCCATACTCTCTTTATAGACGACTCTGCCACGAGTGGTACGCCAAATAACAACAGTGTTCTATTTTCCTATATTCAAACAGTGTTACTGTTCAAACTGTGTGTAACTTTACACCGGCCAAATATATTTAATATACAAACCCTGTTTACATATGAGTTGGGAAATTGTGTTAGATGTAAATATAAACGGAATACAATGATTTGCAAATCATTTTCAACCCATATTCAGTTGAATATGCTACAAAGACAACATATTTGATGTTCAAACTGATAAACATTTTTTTTTTGTGCAAATAATCATTAACTTTAGAATTTGATGCCAGCAACACGTGACAAAGAAGTTGGGAAAGGTGGCAATAAATACTGATAAAGTTGAGGAATGCTAATCAAACACTTATTTGGAACATCCCACAGGTGAACAGGCAAGTTAGGAACAGGTAGGTGCCATGATTGGGTATAAAAGTAGATTCCATGAAATGCTCAGTCATTCACAAACAAGGATGGGGCGAGGGTCACCACTTTGTCAACAAATGCAAGAAATTGTTGAACAGTTTAAGAAAAACCTTTCTCAACCAGCTATTGCAAGGAATTTAGGGATTTCACCATCTACGGTCCGTAATATCATCAAAGGTTTCAGAGAATCTGGAGAAAGCACTGCACGTAAGCAGATAAGCCCGTGACCTTCGATCCCTCAGGCTGTACTGCATCAACAAGCGACATCAGTGTGTAAAGGATATCACCACATGGGCTCAGGAACACTTCAGAAACCCACTGTCAGTAACTACAGTTGGTCGCTACATCTGTAAGTGCAAGTTAAAACTCTTCTATGCAAGGCGAAAACCGTTTATCAACAACACCCAGAAACGCCGTCGGCTTCGCTGGGCCTGAGCTCATCTAAGATGGACTGATACAAAGTGGAAAAGTGTTCTGTGATCTGACGAGTCCAGATTTCAAATTGTTTTTGGAAACTGTGGACGTCGTGTCCTCCGGGCCAAAGAAGTAAAGAACCATCCGGATTGTTATAGGCGCAAAGTTGAAAAGCCAGCATCTGTGATGGTATGGGGTTGTATTAGTGCCCAAGACATGGGTAACTTAGACATCTGTGAAGGCGCCATTAATGCTGAAAGGTACATACAGGTTTTGGAGCAACATATGTCGCCATCCAAGCAACGTTACCATGGACGCCCCTGCTTATTTCAGCAAGACAATGCCAAGCCACGTGTTACATCAATTTGGCTTCATAGTAAAAGAGTGCGGGCACTAGACTGGCCTGCCTGTAGTCCAGACCTGTCTCCCATTGAAAATGTGTGGCGCATTATGAAGCCTAAAATACCACAACGGAGACCTCCGGACTGTTGAACAACTTAAGCTGTACATCAAGCAAGAATGGGAAAGAATTCCACCTGAGAAGCTTAAAAAATGTGTCTCCTCAGTTCCCAAACGTTTACTGAGTGTTGTTAAAAGGAAAGGCCATGTAATACAGTGGTGAACATAGCCTTTCCCAACTACTTTGGCACGTGTTGCAGCCATGAAATTCTAAGTGAATTATTATTTGCAAAAAAAAATTAAGTTTATGAGTTTGAACATCAAATATCTTGTCTTTGTAGTGCATTCAATTGAATATGGGTTGAAAAGGATTTGCAAATCATTGTATTCCGTTTATAGTTACATCTAACACAATTTCCCAACTCATATGGTAACGGAGTTTGTACTTTTTAAGTACTTTGTACTTAAAAACAACACTGCCTTAATACAATGAATACTTACGCTACTTTATTTTAATGTTGTTTTTTGGTCATAATGGTGGTACTTGGAGAGCTTAGTTTTTTCTGAGTCGTTTCAATTTCTTTTCATCTGGGGTGGACAGTATGGGTCTTCTTCTAGACTTTGGCAAAGTAGTGACATTTTGAGAACTGATTACGGTGGAATCTCAAATCGGGCAAAAATGGCTGCAAAAGTTTTCCTCAATTATTATAATTCCCATCCTTCTGAGTACTGCTTGATACCGCTAGGAAAATCCCATTGGGCATCAAATTCCTATTTATCTGAATCATCCTAACTTTTCTCCCGCTATACGGCACCCCTGACTACGGTCAATCATGGTCTCTAACGAGAAGTCTATAAGGCTTGGCCTCGTTAAGCTTAAGTAAGTAAAAGATATTCTGGAACCTTTTGAACTTATTTGAATTAGATTTAAATCTGAGTATTTGTTTTGAGGCTGTATGTGCAATTCTGAACTGCGTAAATTAAGAGAAATAAATCCAAAAACTGTAAAAAATCTTAGAATTAAAATATTCATGCTGGTATATGTATAAAACGACAGAGAGTACTTGAAACAAATTTAATCTGCATATCTATCTGTGGTGGCTGTCCAGCTGCCTCCTTCATTACCCAGGGATCATCAGGGGACAACAATGTAATATCGTGGCAATCAGTCTTCTAGATATTTATGATACGATGATATTTCACAGGTGAAATTGAAAATTTGACCTGCTGGTGATGCTACAGGAGGTGGGACAAAATCCTGGGATCATTGGAGCAATTACAATTGGTCCGCAGGGAACATGAACCTCTCTATCAAGTGTTGTGACATCCCATTAAACTGGTGTTGAGACTTTCCGCTAAAAGTAATAAAAGACGGCCTCGTGGTGACAGGAGCCATGGTCATGGTCAGTGGGTTGCGTCTTGACGAGATTCAATATATTTGACGATAAAACGTATTCAAATGGAGATCCGTTGATGTAAATGAGAGCATATTATACACCGTAGCACAGTGAAGAGAAAAGACAGTATGTAAACTGGAGTCTCACCAGTCAGATTGTGAACATAAAAATAAATACAATTAAACCATTTTGTACATATTTGGCCTAAATTAAGTACTAAAGTATATGTATTACAGTGCAGTATTTGTCTTATTTTCTATGATTGTGTTGTGGTAATTGATAAGGATATTCACCAAGCAGGACTTTCGCTTCCGGGTTAGGGGTGAACACTGCAGCTAATCTTCACGCTACCGTATCGTCACCGCGACAATCAAGTTGACCAATTTGTGGCATTTACTTAATCTTTAACACCTGCCTCATCATTAACACATCTCCACATTTGTGAGCCTGTGACATGAGCGATATCAAAAGACAAAACACAAGATTGACCAGGCCTCGATTTGACTTGGGGTGCCACTTAATGCTAATAAGACTAGGAGTGTCCCGATCAGATAGTGATATCGGATATTGGTCTGATATCAGCAAAAAAACACTAGTATCGTCTTGCATCTAAAATCTACGGTACAAACAGCCCTGCAACACGTTCACTTGTGCACTGCTTGACAGCCAATTAACATCTAAATGTCCTCCAATAATCATACAAATTGTATTTTTTCTTGTATTCAGTGAAGTCATTTACAAAACGTAGACATTGTAGGCTATAGGCTACTAAGAGCTAGTAGCCACATAACAGCTATGCATTCAATAGCACACAAGCTAGACATACGTAATGAGTGTCCTAAATTGAACAATAATGCAGTCTAAAACACAACAATTGTCAATATAAACAAGCATTAAATAATTATAGTTGCATATTCCTTCCAGATACAAAATCTCCAAAGCTGAAGTGTATTGAAAAATATCCAGTAACAAAGGTGTCCGCATCATTCAACTTACAGTGCTGCGTTATGCCCTTAATTAGAATTATTGTGACCGCTAGGTGTTGCTAAAACACAAATGAACACTCCACTTTAAAAGCATAAATCTGTCTTACCTACCATTGTTCTGACTAATTTCAATTGATCAAGCCTTTTCTAACATTCCATACTAAAAAATAATAAAAGTATGCGGCTATGATTCCTGCTGATATCGTATCGGATTAATATCAATATCGCTCAACACTCAAGGCTCCAATGTCTGCACCGTATTGGAAGAGAAAAAGTTGTATCGGGTCACTCCTTAAGACTGCTATCAGCAGCTGCCTGGACTATGCCAAGTGGAGATAAAGTCTGTTGATTCACTTCATTGTCAACATCATAAGTGACATTTGTGAACCTTTGGCGTGAGCGATGCACAACGACAGCGCAGGCACGCAATGCTAACACGACGGATGGTCGTAACTGCAAATGTCAAGCTGACCAACCTTTGGAAAAACAACTTGCGCCCGAGGTTTCAGCACATCGAAGCGGTGTTCTAACATAGAAAAATTAGCCAGGAAGTGACAAAGTATTTGCTCGTAGTGGCCATATTTTAGTGGCAGGGCAATGGCCATACCAATGATGCTTGGAGGATCTCCCTGGCAACTGGTGAGTATTGTAATGTACAGTAGAACACACTCAAGTCCAATATATTGGGTAAAAACAAGTGTAAAGGCTACTAAAGAGGTACCTCAACTTAAGTGTTTTGAGATAAGAGCTGTCTCTCGGATAATTTTTGTACTTTAATTTGCAAGAAAAAAAAAGAGTTACAAGCATCCCCTCTATTAGCTGGCGTAGCGGATGTCACAGTAAACCCCGTAAGATCTGCTCAAAACATCAGGTCTTACTCGCGAGCATTATTTTTAGCTAAAGATGGACATAACTTTGTTTTTCCAATCAGGAGAAGGAAGAAAGGGTTATTGAAGGAAAGTGCTGAGACAAAGTAGATAAATCATTAAAATCTTAACAGGGTGCGCAGCAGACTTGGCAAAGCAATTCTTGCATACAGTAGCACTGGTTGTCTGCACCGTACTGAAGCAGAATGAGTCTAACGCCATCCAGGAATGTTAGGATATCATCTAAAACAGGGGTGTCAAACTCATTTTAGACCGGGGGCCACAGGGAGAAAAATCTACTCCCAAGTGGGCCGGACTGATGAAATCATGGCACGATAACTTAAAAATAAAAGGTATCGTTTTGTTTGTTTAAAAATAGACCAAGCACATTCTGAAAATGTCCAAATCACAATCCATCCATCCATCCATTTTCTACCGCTTGTCCCTTTCAGGGTCGCGGAGGGTGCTGGAGCCCATCTCAGCTGCATTCAGGCGGAAGGCGGGGTACGCCCTGGACAAGTCGCCACCTCATCGCAGGGCCAACACAGATAGACAGACAACATTCACACTCACATTCACACACTAGGGCCAATTTAGTGTTGCCAATCAACCTATCCCCAGGTGCATGTTTTTGGAGGTGGTAGGAAGCCGGAATACCCGGAGGGAACCCACGCAGTCACGGGGAAAACATGCAAACTCCACACAGAAAGATCTTGACCTTCGTATTGTGAGGCACATGCACTAACCCCTGTGCCACATAATGTTTTTGTTTTTTTACACTTACATGTTGCAGTTAATAGTATTCTATCTTTGTTTCTCGTTATTTAGACTTTCTGAATAAATTATGTGATAATGTTCATCAGTCAACTCATTTTCAATCTATCAAGATTAAAAAAATAATATCACAATCAAATTGCGTGATGTAATTTATGTGGTTTGTTCATTTTCCTCGACTGGTGAACTAACATGTGGTTTATTTTATTTTTACATATGTAGCATAATCTACAACGATACAAAGAATTGCTAGTGGGACATCTAGTGGACACATTTAGAACAGCAGTTTCTTTCATTCAAAAATTTCGGCTAATTTTTATACTTCGCAAACTCATCCCGCGGGGCCGGATAAAACTTGTTCGCGGGCCAGATCAGGCACTGTAAAAGTCCACTCTTCAAGAAAATGCTGTAAAAAATTAAAATATTACTTCATAAAACTACTGTCCGCTGCTGTTCAACGTTGATGACTCATGACTGCTGCGCTAGGTCCACTACTAACCACATTGTGAAGTATGCGGACGACACGACAGTAGTGGGCCTCATCCGTGACAACAATGACATGAACTACAGGGAGGAGGTGAAACATCTGGTTGACTGGTGCAGAACCAACAACCTGGTCCTGAATGTCATCAAGATTAAGGAGATCATCGTTGACTTTAGGAAGCACCAGTCCAGCCACGCTCCACTCTACATCAACGGCACAGCGGTGGAGATAGTGAGCAGCACCAAGTTCCTGGGGGTGCAGATAACTGACAATATAACCTGGTCCCTACACACTGAAGCTCTTGTAAATAGAGCTCAGCAGCGCATGCACTTTTTGCGTCGGATGAAAAGAGCACAGCTCCCTCCCCCCATTCTCACCACATTCTACAGAGGCACTATAGAGAGCCTGCTGACCAACAGCATCTCTGTCTGGACTGGAGCCTGCAATGCCTCAGACTGGAAGTCTCTCCAGAGAGTGGTGAGGACGGCGGAAAAGATCATCAGGACTCCTCTTCCTCCTATCCAGGAGATCGCAAAAAGCCGCTGCCTGACCATGGCTCAGAAAATCTGCAAAGACTCCTCCCACCCCCACCAAGGACTGTTTTCACTGCTGGACTCTAGAAAGAGGTTCCGCAGCCTCCGAAGCAGAACCTCCAGGTTCTGTAACAGCTTCTTTCCTCAAGCCGTAAGACTCTTGAACGCATCATAATTCAATTATCCCCTCAACTCCCCCCAAAATGGATTAACTAGCTGGAATAAAAAAAGACAATATAACATACATACATAAAGGTGGACGCATGTGAAAAAGTGCAATATATTTATCTGTACAGTAATTTATTTATTGATATATATTTATTTATTTTATATGTATATATTATTTATATTTATTTATTTATTTATATATGCACCTTATTGCTTTTTTTTAATCCTGCACTACCATGAGCTTATGTAACGACATTTCGTTCTTATCTGTGCTGTAAAGTTCAAATTTGAATGACAATAAAAAGGAAGTCTAAGTCTACTGTAGTTCTTTGTACTACATTAAATTCCATCATTTTATACAATATTTCTCACCTAAAAGTTTTTCTTTTTAAAAGGCATGTTTCATGTTAAAATTGTGCTGTTTTGAGGGCGGCAAGCACCAATTAAATTGATTCCAATTAATTTCAATGGGCAACACTGATTTGAGATACAGGTGTTTTGAGTTATCACAGAACCAATTAAGCTTGTAAATTGGTGTTATTTTTTGTAGACAGGGCTCTCATCATGTTTAAAGTTATAAACCGTTTTTTTTAATGCTCCAACATAACATTTATTTTTTTAATAATATTTCTACTTTGCAAAAATGTGTTTACATTGCTCAAGCCAGAAACCAAGTGTTTTTACAAAGCCTGTAGCTTTGATGCTAATGAGCTGTTTGTCTACACCTGTCTCCAATAGTGCTATTGTGTACTTTTACATAGTCATTCTGCACCTATCCCAACGTGACAGACACCACATATTACATTCAACATTGTAACATTCAGGAGTGGGGAGTACACAAACATTAGCATGGCTAAGCAAGCTAGAGCTAATCATTCCAACATGCTATCATGCTAGGTTAGCCTATTCACAGAACAAGAACATAATCATCAAACTTACAGCGTCCATGTCTGTCACTGACTGTTGAATAGTTGGCAGAACTCCAGCTTTATTTTAAAAATTCGTAGCAAAACCTTGAGTATCCTCTGTGAAGTAATGGGTGTATTAATTGGGCGGGGTTATCTAGCAAGGGGCGGGCCTGTTCATGACATCACCAGGGAGGAGGGTTTTCCTTTAAGGGGTGTCTAAAGTGTGGCCCCGGGGCCTTCTGCATCCCGCAGCAATTTTTTCACCAGCTCAAGGCGCATTCTACAATTACGAATACAGAACAAATCATAAAAAGTGGAATAAAAGAGCAAACAGGTGAAACTTAAAGAGAAAACGTTGCAGTAATGACTTGAATAACACAAAGCTGCCGACTCAAATAATAATGAATCAAAATTCATGTTGTTATGAATTTGAGAGGTATTCAAAGTTTCAATTACTTCACATTTTTTGGGGCGAAAATATTGCATTTACTGCATATTGCATCTACTGTAATCACATATGTTGTGTGTTTGCCATATAAAACACAAAGTTTTATTTGACAAAAAAGACTAAAACCAAAAAAAACCATGAAAAAATAATACAAACTTTTTAAATCGACATATAGTTCTGAAGTTGATCTAGAGACTTAAGCATTGAAGGTAAAAAATAATAATAATAAGACTTACACAACACTTTTATTAATGGGTCTTTTTGGAACCCCAATAATTTTAGTGGGAGTTTTTTTTATTTATTTTTTTTAACTATAATTGCTAATAAAATGATTTATTAAAATCAATGTTATGGGCAGCACGGTGGAAGAGGGGTTAGTGTGTCTGCCTCACAATACGAAGGTCTTGAGTAGTCGTGAGTTCAAACCCGGCCTCGGGATCTTTCTGTGTGGAGTTTGCATGTTCTCCCCGTGACTGCGTGGGTTCCCTCCAGATACTCGGGCTTCCTCCCACCTCCAAAAATATGCACCTGGGGATAGGTTGATTGGCAACACTAAATTGGCCCTAGTGTGTGAATGTGAGTGTGAATGTTGTCTGTCTATCTGTGTTGGCCCTGCGATGAGGTGGAGACTTGTCCAGGGTGTACACCACCTTCCGCCCGATTGTAGCTGAGATAGGCTCCAGCGCCCCCCGCGACCCCAAAGGGAATAAGCGGTAAAAAATGGATGGATGGAAAATCAATATTGTTACCTACTCAGTGGCCTAGTGGTTAGAGTGTCCGCCCTGAGATCGGTAGGTTGTGAGTTCAAACCCCGGCCGAGTCATACCAAAGACTATAAAAATGGGACCCATTACCTCCCTGCTTGGCACTCAGCATCAAGGGTTGCAATTGGGGGTTAAATCACCACAAAATGATTCCCGCTGCCCACTGCTCCCCTCACCTCCCAGGGGGTGATCAAGGGTGATGGGTCAAATGCAGAGAATAATTTCGCCACACCTAGTGTGTGTGTGACAATCATTGGTACTTTAACTTTTAACTTTAACTTTATGAATTATTGACCTATTTAGGAACTGGTTCGATAAAAGGATTCAATAATGGCATCGAAATCGATAATTTCTTAACAAACATCATCTCTAATTGTGATGCCAAAAAATATCGATGTAATCATAGTAGTATCGACTAGATACACTATTGTACTTTGTATCATTACAGTGGATGTCAGGTGTAGATCCACACATGGCGTTTGTGTACACATTGCACCGGTACTTTTAAGAGGCGGTATAGTACCGAATATGATTCATTAGTATGGCAGTACTATACTAATTCCGGTATATCGCACAACCCTACATACAGTACACTAATTATATCAATAATGAAGTATTTTTGTCCACTAATGCTAATCCTACGTGAATCCGCTAATCTCTACCTTACACTATGGAGTAAGGGGATACTTGGTGTATTCATCAAGTAAATAAGACATGCCAGGTTGTAAAACTCTCATTCTAGTTGCTGTATATTAAAAGTGTCTGCACTACTTAATAATAAAAACCCAGAACTTAAAAAAAAGAAGAAGAAAAAAATACCAAATAATTTAGGCAGGTTTAAGAATAGTTTAGGGAGCCTTTAGCTGCCATGAAAAGGCCTAATTACACCACTAGTTTGGAATGCTTGATAAAACACATTATTGATGAACCTAAGACATAAACATGTAAATATTGTGGGCTTGCTGATAATGGAATGCATCATCTACTGTGCTTCTGAGTTATCATGTTGGTAAGTACTATTACTTCACATCAAATATTTCACTTAGAACATTGTTTTGGGGAAAATATTGAATAGTAAGTGTTTTTGACATTAAAAGAAAGGTTTTTGACAAAAAGGCCATAAAACAAACCAAAAAATTACTTGATATCGACAGACGTGCGCAGTTGATCTTGAGATTTAAAAAAAAAACCATTAATAATTATTGACTTATTTCTAACATTTTTATGAGTGGAGCCCCTTTGGATAGGAGTTATATATTAATTTAAATAATTAAATTAATTTAAATCAATATTGTAATGAATTATTGACCTATTTAAGGCTCAATTTACATTGCATCAAATACTGCACTGTGAAATTTCTTTGGGGGAATAATATTGCATATTTTGTGTTTTTGCCTTAAAATGGCAAAATGACAAAAGGCCATAAAACATAATATATATATATATATATATATATATATATATATATATATATATATATATATATATATATATATATATATATATATATATACATATATTGAAAGGCCTGAAGTTGATGGATTTAAGCGGTAAATAATACAAAAAAAATTATAATGGGAAGTACAGTGTCTTGTGCCAGGTAAACACACGACACGTCTGTGTTTTGTTCAGGAGAGAACACATAGAAGCTAATACAAATAATAACGGAATAAACAATTACATTAAAAAGATGGTTTGATAAAAAACGACTATCCTTGAATCTCAGTAAAACAAACATTTTGCAATTCGCTAACAGTAGAGGAGAAAGTCAAACATAAATACAAATAGACAAGAGTAAACATTGAAAGTAGAGATGTCCGATAATATCGGCCTGCCGATATTATCTGCCGATAAATGCGTTAAAATGTAATATCGGAAATTATCAGTATCGTTTTTTTTTTATTATCGGTATCGTTTAAAAAAAACAAAAACATTTTTTATTTATTAAATCAACATAAAAAACACAAGATACACTTACAATTAGTGCACCAACCCAAAAAACCTCCCTCACTCATTCACACTCATTCACACAAAAGGGTTGTTTCCTTCTGTTATTAATAATCTGGTTTCTACATTATATGTCAATGTATATCAATACAGTCTGCAGGGGATACAGTCCGTAAGCACACATGATTGTGCGTGCTGCTGGTCCACTAATAGTACTAACCTTTAACAGTTAATTTTACTCATTTTCATTAATTACTAGTTTCTATGTAACTGTTTTTATATTGTTTTACTTTCTTTTTTATTCAAGAAAATGTTTTTAATTTATTTATCTTATTTTATACATGGGCTTCACGGTGGCAGAGGGGTTAGTGCATCTGCCTCACAATACGAAGGTCCTGAGTAGTCTTGGGTTCAATCCCGGGCTCGGGATCTTTCTGTGTGGAGTTTGCATGTTCTCCCCGTGACTGCGTGGGTTCCCTCCGGGTACTCCGGCTTCCTCCCACTTCCAAAGACATGCACCTGGGGATAAGTTGATTGGCAACACTAAATTGGCCCTAGTGTGTGGATGTGAGTGTGAATGTTGTCTGTCTATCTGTGTTGGCCCTGCGATGAGGTGGCGACTTGTCCAGGGTGTACCCCGCCTTCCGCCCGATTGTAGCTGAGATAGGCTCCAGCGCCCCCCGCGACCCCAAAAGGGAATAAGCGGTAGAAATGGATGGATGGATGGATTATTTTATACATTTTTTTAAAAAGTACCTTATCTTCACCATACGTGGTTGTCCAAATTAGGCATAATACTGTGATAATTCCACGACTGCATATATCGGTTGATATCGGTATCGGTTGATATCGGTATCGGTAATTAAAGAGTTGGACAATATCGGAATATCGGATATCCGCAAAAAGCCATTATCGGACATCCCTAATTGAAAAAGTAAAATAAACCACATTTTGGGAGTAATAATAGATAAGAAAATTAACTGGAAATCTCATTAAAAATATATAACATAAATTGGCAAGAAATACGTCAATAATGAATGAAGCAAATATGTTCTGGACCAAAAAACACTCCTTATTCTCTACTGCTCGCTAGTGTTACCATATCTGAATTATTGTGCAGAAATATGTAGAAATAACTACAAAAGTACACTTATTCACTTACCATTTAATGAAAAAGAATCCTACATAATGAGTGATACAAACAGAAATTACAAACACTTTGGAGGCAGCCACCACACTTGGCATACTTCACACAAAAGTCACAATTTCTCCATGATTGTTGGTCCAAAGCTAATGAAGATATAGGCCAAAAGAAGGTAACAAGTTATTTTTGGTCATTTTGTGTATTTTTTTTTTACATTAATTGCGCCGTTGAGTGCGTGTTAGAGTGCCTGCTGGTCACCAAACACTGCAGGAATGTAGCAGCAGAGTGCGTCAAATACGGTCGCAAATTTTTACTTTCACAAAATAAAAGCATGTTTAATTGTAAGTTTATATATATGTTTAGAACTATGTATAGACGTATTATTTTGGTTTATTTTGTCAGAAAAACTAACGACAGAATGACCGCAATGCATGCTTCCAGGCACAGTCGCCCACGTCAATGGTAGCAGTCATGGCGTCTCTCGTTGAGTTGGCCATACTGTCTTTCTACACGACTCTGCCACTAGTGGTACGCCGGCTCCATCTAGTGGTACGCCAAATAACAACTTGACTTAAGTATAGTGTTTTATTTTCCTATATTCAAACACAGTGTGACTGTTCAAACTGTGTGTAATGTTACACTGGCCAAATATATTTAATATACTTATACTTTACATAAAAAAAACAACTCTGCCTTGATACAATGAATACTTAAGCCTACTACGCTACTTTATTTTAATGATGGTTTTTGGTCTTTAACGTGGTACTTAGTTTTTTCTGAGGTGGTGCTTGGTGAAAAAAGTTTGAAAACCACTGATCTAAAGATTTAAGCAACGAATAGAAAAAAAAATAGAATTAGGAATCCTGATAAACATCTTGTACTTATTAAAATATGACAATCTTTTTCATCTCATAATGTGAACCATAAATTACATAACTATTTATTAGAACTTTATCGTTATTTCTATATTTATTTACTTACCCATTTGTCTATTTGTTAATTTATTTACTGATTTTTTTTTTTTTCATTGTTGTGTTACAGAATGAGTAGTAAAAAAATGTGTTAAAAATTGCTAAAACACAAGCTCTGCTTCCTCCTACTCCTTTTCTGACATGCTATAATGAGAAACTGTAAATATGTGATGTCTCATATGGTAATCATGTTCAGAATAAACTAACACCAACCAACAATATGTGACTTATTTTTCAACATTTTTATGACTGAGACCCTTCCGAGTCCCCGCGACCAAACTTGAGGGGAGCCCTAAAGGTTAAAGAAAATCTACATATGATAATGGTTTTGAAAACAAAAAAGAGAAGAAATTACCCCCGCATGCTTTAATTTTTCAGTGTGCGGCACTGAGTGGAAAAAGTTTGGATAGAATGTTACACAGCCATTAAAAAGTGATTTGCATAATTGAGGAATAAACAAGATGAGTACTGAAAAAAAAACGTCTGCAAAAATGTTGGTTTGATTTCTTCAGACGATAAATGATGTGGGATTTGGATTGATTTGGCACCAGAGCTCCCCCTCGGACTTGTTATAATGAATTGCTTGTTAAAATCCCATTAAAGCTCTGGTTTGTGAACACAACTGCACTTTGATAGACCGCCGCACCTGATGGGACCTTTTATAGGCTTTCATTGGACCACCCTCGTGGTGACTGAGCTTTTCTGTTCTGACGCTGAACGAAGGCGAGGCGAGCCAGAGCAGCTGGGCACAAGCAGAAGAATCAAGGCTTGTGAGGCTAATTGGACCGCGGCGATATCCGCCATCTTGGCACCTAAATAGCTGCTTTGATTGAGGTGAACAGGCTCAAGTGTTATGGTAGACCTGATAAGCTTCAACGGGGGTCTTGGCTGGGACTTGTTGGCGTCCGGAAGGACACCTGGGATTCCAGATGTCTCGGTGGGCACGCCGTGACATTCATCCTTCTTCAGCCTGGCACGGCAGACCCCGAGGTGGCGAGCCAGCTTCCTATCGACCCGCATATATCAGTGCGAGTGAGCCCTCCTGGATGTCGGGACAAAGCAAGGACAGATGGGAGATTTTGGGCAGTATGACAGAAAAACTTGGACGGCTCTGCCCAAAGTCGAAACACCAACGCGTGGTAATCTTCTGCAGACATCGTAACATGTTTCATTTGGAGACACCATTAAAAGGAATGGCTGCAGATGTGTCGTAACATTACTTTGATGGGACAAAACCACTGTAGAGATGCACTGATCCCCTTGAAAAACTGTAAGTATCTGAAATTCTAAATCAAGAGCATCCAAATGAATGAGTAAAAATTTCGCTTTTAATGCAAGGATCGCACTCTGTTACCAATCAGGCAAGTTCACTCACCACCTGTGTGAAGTTGCCCCCCACTAAATCTCCCCAATCTTTGTGCTACATTTGTGCTGCAAACATTTTTGGTCTAACTCTTTACAGTTTTCAAGTTGTCTACACAGTATGATTGATAACCAGCTTCACAGAACCTTAATCACATAAAAACAATAACAACAGGTATACCGGGGGTCAGCAACACGCGGCTCTTTAGTGCCGCCCTAGTGGCTCCGTGGAGCATTTTTTTTTAAAAAGGATTGAAAACGGAAAAAGATAGGGTAAAGATATTTTTTTTGTTTCAGTATGTTTTTTGTTTGAGGACAAACATGACACAAACCTTCCCAATTGTTAGAAAGCCCACTGTTTATTATTTTTGTGTTTATGCTTGTATTTGGTGAACATCGTTTTGTCCTACTAATTTTAGCGGTTCTTGAACTCACCATAGTGTGGACTGTGACACAGTTTGTTTACATGTAAAATCTTCCACTCTTTCTTTGTCTCATTTTGTCCACCAACAGTTTAATGCTGTGCGTGAATGCACAAAAGTGCACTTTGTTGATGTTATTGACTTGTTGGAGTGCTAATCAGGCATTTTTGGTCAATGCTAACATGCTATTTAGGCTAGCTGTATGCACATACTGCATCATTTTGCCTCATTTGTAGGTATATTTGCGCTGATTTAAAATAATTTACTTTTATCCTCTTTGCATATAATTTAGTTTTGCATGTCTCAGTACACATCATCAGTATGTAATATTGGCTGCATTTCAGATAGTTGTTTGTGTGCCATGGTGTTCCAGACCACAGCAAACATTACTGAGTTTACTAAAGATTATAATAAATCCAATAAAAGAAGACAGCACGTCATTTCCTTTAACTTGGACACACACATCTATACTTTAAGCCATTAAAAGGCAGTAATTTCCAGGACTTATCTCACCCTCTGAGTAGCCTCTGATTTACTAATGGTTTCTAATGTTGTAAAAATGTGTAGAATGGTAAATGGGTTATACTTGTATAGAGCTTTTCTACCTTCAAGGTACTCAAAAGCGTTTTGACACTATTTCCACATTCACCCATTCACACACACATTCACACACTGATGGCGGGAACTGCCATGCAAGGCCCTAACCACGACCCATCAGGAGCAAGGGTGAAGTGTCTTGCTCAAGGACACAACGGACGTGACTAGGTTGGTAGAAGCTGGGGATTAAACCAGGAACCCTCAGGTTGCTGGCACGGCCACTCTACCAACCGTGCCACGCCGAATAAATATTACATTTCAACATTTCTGTCAACGAAGATTTGCTTCAGCCTGCGACACATACCGTATTTTTCGGATTATAAGTCGCAGTTTTTTTCATAGCGACATATACTCCGGAGCGACTTATGCGTGAAATTATTAACACATTACCGTAAAATATCAAATAATATTATTTATCTCATTCGCGTAAGAGACGAAGCAAATGTCAGCAATCGTCACACACACGTCAACCAATAAGAATTCGGCGGGGGCGGGTCATGGCAGAAGTGTATTGTGGGTCATGGTATGCTACATGTTACTATGTCCGTAGCTATTAAAATGGATTATTTCAACATTGGCGGTAACTTATAAAAACTGAGAAGGGCTGAACAAAAATGGCACCGAAAAGGAAATCATATACTGCAGATTACAAGCTGGACGTAGTGAAATATGCAGCAGAAAATGGCGATCGAGCAGCAGAAAGAAAGGAAGCGGCGCATACCAGGAGCGACAACGAGGAAGAAGATTTCATGGTTTTTAGCGATCAGGAGTGACAGATTGTTTGGTAAACGTATAGCATGTTCTATATGTACCAAAATAAAAAATAAAAAAAAATAAAAAAAATATACATATATATATTTTTTTAATTTATTAAATCAACATAAAAAACACAATATATACATTATATATCAATATAGATCAATACAGTCTGCAGGGATACAGTCCGTAAGCACACATGATTGTATTTCTTTATGAAAAAAAATAAAAATAATAATAAATAAATAAATAAAAGAGATACATGACCTTCTCACCACACTCTGCACAACCTCAGCCAATATTATAATACTTGGAGATATTAACATTCATGTCAACACCCCCTCCTGCCACTCTGCTGCTGAGTTCCTGCATCTTTTAGACTGCCTCAACCTGACACAAAATGTTGATGTTCCAACACACAAAAGGGGGGCCACACTCTTGAACTGGTCATCACCAACTCTGCCCCCATCAGCAACCTCTTCCCCAGGGCCATAACCATCCTGAACGGACTGCCCCATTGTCCCTCATAACTGCCTTCTCTTCGGTGCAATAACCCATTCCACCAACCACCCTGTTTTTGTTTTGTTTTTTCATGTATATATTCATTTCACACCATATTCATTGCACTTCTACATTTTTTATATTTCTATATATTTGCACATTGTTTTTCTAGCATGCACACATCGCACTGTATGGAATGGCCTCAATCTCGTTACCTTGCGTAATGACAATAAAGCTGATTCTGATTCTGATTCTGATTCTGTATGACCTGGGTGTGTCTGACCACAAGGCCATTTCAACGGAGCTGCCTTTCATGTCCCCCCTTGAAAATCCCAAACGCCAAATCAGTTTCAGGAATCTAAAAAACATTAACCCGGACACCCTGGCCGTTGACCTCCAGCATCTCTCCTCTGTCAACCTCCCATCAGTCACTGAATCAGTAGACTTCTACAACACTTCGCTGACCAGCCTCCTAGACCTCCATGCCCCTGTCAAAACCCGAGCAGTCACCTTCATGCACTCAGCCCCCTGGTAAAAACGCACACCCCTGCCATAAGTCCCTTGATCACCAAAATCATTAACCACTCCCTCCAGGCTGGTCAGGTCCCCACTGTCCTGAAAACTGCAGTCATCAAACCACTCCTCAAAAAGCCCAGCCTAGACCCAGAAGTGCTGACCAACTACCGACCGAACTCCAACCTCCCATTCCTCTCAAAGGTGCTGGAAAAGGTAGTTGCTGCCCAACTTCATGAACATCTTAAAACCAAAAACCTTTATGAAAAGTTCCAGTCTGGTTTCCGCTCTGGCCACAGCACGGAGACTGCTCTGGTCAGGGTCACCAATGACCTGCTGATGACTGCTGATGCTGGCTCACCATTCCTTCTCATCCTCCTTGATCTCACTGCAGCATTCGACACCGTTGATTACCGCATCCTCCTACACCGCCTACACTCCACCATCGGACTCTCTGACACTACCCTAAACTGGTTCACGTCCTACCTCACCGAAAGAACAGAGTTCGTCTCTCAGGGAGAGGCAAAGTCGGACACACCCTCTGTCACCTGTGGTGTCCCTCAAGGATCAGTCCTCAGCCCCACCCTTTTCACACTCTACATGCTCCCCCTTGGCCGTGTCATCGGCCAGCACGGAATAACATTCCACTGCTATGCCGATGACACCCAACTCTACCTGAAAACCAACCCAACCCCCCTGCAATCCTGCCATCATCCACACTTACCAATTGCCTGGAGGAGATAAAGGTGTGGATGAAATACAATTTTCTGCTACTGAACAGCTCCAAAACCGGAGCCATTCTAGTCGGCACCCCACATCAGACCCAGTCATCCACCATCACCAGCATCACCTTCTCCGGCCACAACATTCACCTCTCATCCTCAGTCACTAATCTGGGTGTTAGAATGGACCCTCACCTGACCTTTGAGGCTCACATAAAACAACTGTGCAAGACCTCCTTCTACCACCTCAGGAACATTGCAAAGCTCCGCCCCTCACTCACTCTCTCTGATACCGAGAGGCTCGTCCACGCCGTTGTCTCCTCCAGGCTAGACTACTGCAACTCACTTCTTGTCGGGATCCCCAGCAAGAACATCCAGAAGCTGCAGTACTTACAAAATAGTGCTGCTAGGATCCTGATGAGAGTGCGAAAATACGACCGCATCACACCAATTCTCAAATCCCTTCACTGGCTTCCTGTTCCACTCAGGATTGAATACAAAGTCTCCCTACTAACTCACCAGTGCCTCCATGGAAATGCCCCCCTCTACCTCAAAGAACTGCTGTTTGGTGGTAGCGGGGGGTGTATATTGTAGTGTCCCGGAAGAGTTAGTGCTGCAAGGGATTCTGGGTATTTGTTCTGTTGTGTTTATGTTGTGTTACGGTGCGGATTTTCTCCCAAAATGTGTTTGTCATTCTTGTTTGGTGGGGGTTCACAGTGTGGCGCATATTTGTAACAGTGTTAAAGTTGTTTATACTGCCACCCTTAGTGTGACCTGTATGGCTGTTGATCAAGTATGGCTTGCATTCCCTTGTGTGTGTGTTAAAGCCGCAAATATATTGTGACTGGGCCGGCACGCTGTTTGTATGGAGGAAAAGCGGGCGTGACGACAGGTTGTAGAGGATGCTAAAGGCAGTGCCTTTATGGCACGCCTCCAATATAATTGTCCGGGAGGAAATCGGGGGAAATTCGGAGAATGGTTGCCCCGGGAGATTTTCGGGAGGGGCACTGAAATTCGGGAGTCTCCCGGGAAAATCGGGAGGGTTGGCAAGTATGCGCGACCCTGAACGGGACAAGCGGTAGAAAATGGATGGATGGATGGAACTTGAAAACTATAATAGTTAGACCAAACATTTTTGCAGCACAAACATAGCACATAGAAATGGCACACGTTTGGGGAGATTTGGACATGTTTGAAGGGTTGGTTACAAATAGTAACACTTAAAATACCACAGAAAAACAAAATGTTAATAACTCAAAAACGTTAGAATGGAAATGTTTGTGGCACAAACATAGCACAAATGATTGAGTCTTGTTTGGGGAGATTTTGAGAAGGTGGTTGGGCTGGTTATGAATCATATTTTGCTAATAACTTAAATCTATTAAAGTTAGACCAAACATTTTCGCAGCACAAACGAAATGGGGACATTTGGACATGTTGGAGGGGTGGTTATGAATAATAACACTTAAAAACATATTAAGTATGATATAAATATTAAATATTAAAGACATAAAACGTTAATAACTTACAAAACTATAATATTTAGACCAGGGGTCCCCAAACTTTTTGACTCTGGGACCGCATTGGGTTAAAACAATTTGACGGGGGACCGGGCTGTATATATACAGTATATATATATATATATATATATACAGTATATATATATATATATATATACACACAGTATATATACAGTATATACACACAGTATATATATATATATATACACACAGTATATATATATATATATATATATATATATATATATATATATATATATATATATATATATATATATATACATACGCACACAGTATGTGTATATATATATATATATATATGTATATATATATAGTATCATACTTGTCAACCCTCCCGGATTTTCCGGGAGACTCCCGAAATTCAGCGCCTCTCCCGAAAACCTCCCGGGACACATTTTCTCCTGAAAATCTCCCGAAATTCATGCGGACCTGGAGGGTCCGCATGGAGCAATGTTGTTGTAATATATTGAGTTGGAGGCAATAAACAGGCGAGGGGATGAAGTATGTCTTTTTACTGTAGACTTCAGAACAGACACTTGACGTCAGGTGCGCAACACCACGTAAATTGTTGGCCAACCAAAAAGTAACCCCAGTACGCTATAGCCAACATTCACCAGGAGATGGCAACAGACAAACATCCATCCATCCATCCATCCATATATATATATATATATATATATATATATATATATATATATATATATATAAAATTCACTTTCAGTGAATTCTAGCTATCTATATATATATATATATATATATATATGTGGATGTGAGTGTGAATGTTGTCTGTCTATCTGTGTTGGCCCTGCGATGAGGTGGCGACTTGTCCAGGGTGTACACCGCCTTCCGCCCGATTGTAGCTGAGATAGGCTCCAGCGCCCCCCGCGACCCCAAAGGGAATAAGCGGTAGAAATGGATGGATGGATGGATATATATATATATATATATATTAGAGATGCGCGGTTTGCGGGCACAACCGTGGAGTCCGCTGATTATCCGCGGATCGGGCGGATGAAATTAAAAAAAATTAGATTTTATCCGCGGGTCGGGTCGGGTCGGGCGGTTGAAATAAAAAAAAATTAGATTTTAAATAGATTCAGGCGGGTGGCAGTTAAACCAATTCGGAAATATATATACATAGTTAAATGTTGTTACCCACATACGAAAAACGAGCAGGCACCTGCTGCATATGCCACAACAGAAGAAAAAAAAAAAAAGAGATGGACACTTTTACGGAGCGGAGAAGGGACGCCTCGCCGGGGTCCGGGACCGAGGCCCCTTCCCCCGAGAGGGCCCCACCGGGAGCCGTAGCTGAGGCGATCCGCGAGAAGGGCCCGACGCACGTCCAGGGTCACCACCGCGCCCACCGCACCGACACCCCGCCTCGTCCGCCTTCGCCGCGGCCGGCGTCACGCGCAGCAGGTAAGCAGCTTACCTGCCCGCCACCCCCGTGGCCGGGGGCTCGTAACAGGGGTCACTCCGCGAAATCGGAGGTCTCAAGGTTGGCAAGTATGATAGTATATATATATATATATATATATATATATATATATACAGTATATATCAGTGACGTGCGGTGAGGTTCATGACTGGTGAGGCACTGACTTCATCACAGTCAGATTTACAAACATATGAACCCAAAAGAGTATCTTATTCACCATTTGATTGGCAGCAGTTAACGGGTTATGTTTAAAAGCTCATACCAGCATTCTTCCCTGCTTGGCACTCAGCATCAAGGGTTGGACTTGGGGGTTAAATCACCAACAATTATTCCCGGGCGCGGCGCCGCTGCTGCCCACTGCTCCCCACTGCTCCCCACTGCTCCCCTCACCTCCCAGGGGGTGAGCAAGGGGATGGGTCAAATGCAGAGGACACATTTCACCACACCTAGTGTGTGTGTGACAATCATTGGTACTTTAACTTAACTTTAACTTTACACATACAAACTGTAGCACACAAAAAAGCACATTTAATAAAAAAAACGTTATTATGGTCTTACCTTTACTTATAAGTGGGGGAACAGTGGTGTTCGTGTTGGAGGAGTTGTGAATGAATGAAATATGAAATCCGTGCTGCAGTCTGCAGGTGTACCTAATGTTGTGTCCTTGCAGTCGTTCACGGCTCCTCCAGCGCGAGCAATGTTGTTTTTGCACTTTTTGGCTTCTTGTTAAGTGACTTTTTTTGGGTGGATTCGGTCTTGCACGTGGAGGGTTCGGGTGTGGGCTTTGGTTGGTGTGGCGCTCCCGTCGGGGGGTGCAGTCTGCGGCGGAGGTGCAATAACAGGTGTTGTACCGAAATCTGTTACCCATCGGAATTTGTAACTCCAGGGGGCGATGTTCCCATGGCGTTTGTTTGATGTTACAAATTCCGATGGGTAACAGATTTCGGTACAACACCGGCACCAGGAGGCGGGATTGCGCGAGCCTCACACAGTGCGTCTTCGCAGCAGTTTTATGATTGCTCAGCACAAGAAATACTTTACACACATACAGTTGTTGACAAAATACACTGTACATTATATACCTCAGCTAACTAAACTATGGAAATGTATAATATAATTCATATAGCAATACGGTCTCACTACACAGCAGGCCAGCAGTTAGCCGAGTCCGCAATCCATGGTGAGGCACAACGCAGTGACGTGCCTCAACTGGCTGCTGATCACCGCACCGTCTCTTCTCAGTATTTGAACGGCAAATGTGAAAATTCAGCGATTTTGAATAAAAATAATCTAAAACTGGTGAAGTTAAACGGAAAATAACTTTATAGTATAATCACTGGATACATATAACAATTTAATTATTTTTTTTTCTTTTTACATTTTTTTTCTTTCCATGATGGCAGGTGAGGCCCCGCCTCCAGTGACCGCATGTCACTGGTATATATATATACAGGTAAAAGCCAGTAAATTAGAATATTTTGAAAAACTTGATTTATTTCAGTAATTGCATTCAAAAGGTGTAACTTGTACATTATATTTATTCATTGCACACAGACTGATGCATTCAAATGTTTATTTCATTTAATTTTGATGATTTGAAGTGGCAACAAATGAAAATCCAAAATTCCGTGTGTCACAAAATTAGAATATTACTTAAGGCTAATACAAAAAAGGGATTTTTAGAAATGTTGGCCAACTGAAAAGTATGAAAATGAAAAATATGAGCATGTACAATACTCAATACTTGGTTGGAGCTCCTTTTGCCTCAATTACTGCGTTAATGCGGCGTGACATGGAGTCGATGAGTTTCTGGCACTGCTCAGGTGTTATGAGAGCCCAGGTTGCTCTGATAGTGGCCTTCAACTCTTCTGCGTTTTTGGGTCTGGCATTCTGCATCTTCCTTTTCACAATACCCCACAGATTTTCTATGGGGCTAAGGTCAGGGGAGTTGGCGGGCCAATTTAGAACAGAAATACCATGGTCCGTAAACCAGGCACGGGTAGATTTTGCGCTGTGTGCAGGCGCCAAGTCCTGTTGGAACTTGAAATCTCCATCTCCATAGAGCAGGTCAGCAGCAGGAAGCATGAAGTGCTCTAAAACTTGCTGGTAGACGGCTGCGTTGACCCTGGATCTCAGGAAACAGAGTGGACCGACACCAGCAGATGACATGGCACCCCAAACCATCACTGATGGTGGAAACTTTACACTAGACTTCAGGCAACGTGGATCCTGTGCCTCTCCTGTCTTCCTCCAGACTCTGGGACCTCGATTTCCAAAGGAAATGCAAAATTTGCTTTCGTCAGAAAACATGACTTTGGACCACTCAGCAGCAGTCCAGCTCTTTTTTTCCTTAGCCCAGGTGAGACGCTTCGCGCGCTGTTTCTTGGTCAACAGTGGCTTGACACGAGGTATGCGGCAGTTGAAAACCATGTCTTTCAAGCGTCTCTTGGTGGTGGATCTTGAAGCACTGACTCCAGCAGCTGTCCACTCCTTCTGAATCTCCCCCACATTTTTGAATGGTTTTTTTTTCACAATCTTGACCAGGGCGCGGTGATCCCTATCGCTTGTACACTTTTTCTGACCACAGTTTTTCCTTCCCTTTGCCTCTCCATTAATGTGTTTGGACACAGAGCTCTGAGAACAGCCAGCCTCTTCAGCAATAACCTTTTGTGTCTTTCCCTCCTTGTGCAATGTGTCGATGGTTGCCTTTTGGACAGCTGTCAAATCTGAAGTCTTCCCCATGTTTGTGTAGGCTTCAGAACTGGACTGAGAGACCATTTAAAGCCCTTTGCAGGTGTTTTGAGTTAATCAGCTGATTAGTTTGTGGCACCAGGTGTCTTCAAAATTTAACCCTTACACAATATTCTAATTTTGTGACACACGGAATTTTGGATTTTCATTTGTTGCCACTTCAAATCATCAAAATTAAATGAAATAAACATTTGAATGCATCAGTCTGTGTGCAATGAATAAATATAATGTACAAGTTACACCTTTTGAATGCAATTACTGAAATAAATCAAGTTTTTCAAAATATTCTAATTTACTGGCTTTTACCTGTACAGTATATATATATATACACACACACACACACACACACACACACACACACACATATATATATATATATATATATATATATATATATATATATATATATATATATATATATATATATATATATATTTATATAGTTATATATTTATATACATATATATATACAATATATATATATATATATATATATATATATATATATATATATATATATATACAATATATATATATATATATATATATATATATATCAATTAATCAATCAATCAATCAATCAATCAATCAATCAAAGTTTATTTATATAGCCCTAAATCACAAGTGTCTTAAAGGGCTGCACAAGCCACGACATCCTCGGCTCAGATCCCAGATCCCATATGTATATATATGTATATATATATATATATATATATATATATATATATATATATATATATATATATATATATATATATATATATATATATATATATATATATATATATATATATATATATCCATCCATTCATCCATTTCTACCGCTTATCCCTTTCAGGGTTGCGGGGGGTGCTGGAGCCTATCTCAGCTACATTCGGGCGGAAGGCGGTGTACACCCTGGACAAGTCACCACCTCATCACAGGGCCAACACAGATAGACAGACAACATTCACACTCACATTCACACACTAGGGCCAATTTAGTGTTGCCAATCAACCTATCCCCAGGTACTTGTCTTTGGAGGTGGGAGGAAGCCGGAGTACCCGGAGGGAACCCACGCAGTCACGGGGAGAATATGCAAACTCTACACAGAAAGATCCCGAGCGCAGGATCGAACCAAGGACCTTCGTATTGTGAGGCAGACGCACTAACCCTTCTCCCACCGTGCTGCCCATATATATATATATATATATATATATATATATATATATATATATATATATGTATATATATATATATATATATATATATATATATATATATATATATATATATGTTTATATGTGTATGTATATATATATAATCCTTGTGCTCCAATTGACCGAAAGAGCGAGCACTTGCCGCGCGCTCGCCCGACACTGTGGCGCGAGCGCGATGTCACATTATCGATGGGAAAATGCATTTTTAGACAATATGATTTGCCTGAGCGGCTAAGAGACACCGAGAGTAACAAGCGGTAGAAAATGGATTAGAAAAGACAGATTTTAAATTTTGGACGCTGGCGGGATGTTTCCGGTCCGGTCCGCGGGCAGTAGTTTGGTGACCTCTGAGTTAGACCAAAAATTTTTGCAGCACAAACTAAGCACAAACGATTTGGGAGTTTTGGTTTTGACATGGTTGGAGGGCTTGTTATGAATAATAACACATTAAAAAACATAAGATGCTATCTTAAAACTAAAATAGTTAGATCAACAATTTTAGCAGCACAAACGAATGGAACATGTTTAGGGAGATTTTGATATAGTTGGGTCTAGTTATGATTAATAACACATTGACTACACGTAAATAACGTAAAACCATAAAATGTTAATAACTATAATGGTTAGCCCTAAAATTTTGCAGAACCAACCAGCACAAATGATAGGGACAAGTTTGGGGGGCAACTTCACTCACCTTGTTCGCCTCCCAGATCCTTCTGTATACAGGCTGGTAATTAACTTTGCTCTTGAACGCCTCACCCTCAAAATTCTGAGTCCGCTCTTGTGTTTGGAGAGACCTGTGAATAATTCCATTTCACAAAGTCAAGAGTACGCTGGAATTGAAAGTTGGCAACACTGTTGATATTTGGTACTGCTAAAAACAATACAGTTCTTGAAGTTATGGGGACGTTTGAGGCTACATCTTACTGTCCAGTAGGAATGGGATTCATATGGCCCACTTTGTCACGGTTTACCTGACACATGAAACGTGACAAATTCGGGGGTTGCACTATCCACTTTAGCCGCTGGGTAGCAGTAGAGTGTTGAATATTTTAGCGTGCGTTTTGTGGCAATTCCAACTTTGACCTCTTCCTCTCACCTGAGATCCACCCAGGAGTGGAGCCATAGGAATCCCTTCCCTACTGTATGTTGTTGCTTGCAGAAAGCACTGTTCCTGTATTGAACTGAACATAAATGTTTTTTCTCTGGGTAGAAAACGTGTAAAAAGAGGAAGTTGTCTTAAATTTGTGATCTGGAGTGGTATACATGCTGACCAATAGGTGGCGCCCGAGCTTTTTTACATGTCACCCACACCTGGAGAATGCAGCAGTGACACAAAGACCCACTGGAAAAGTGTCTCCAAGTTTGAGCCAGTGAGCAAACAAGAAAGGAGTTATGATGCTAATATGAAGCTCATGGTGATCAGTGAAGAAGAGTCAAGCAAAGGACCAATACATATATTTTATTGCCATCTACAAGTTATTTAAAACGTGATTTAAAAAAGAAAAGTGTTTGATTTTGTTTTAAAATGTTTTCCTAAAATGGATGTTGAAAAAGGGTTATTCTTAAATTTAAGGTTCATCTTATAAATTCTGGGTTGTCTTCAAATTGGGGTTGTTTTATATTTGGGGTTGACTGATTCAAGGTCAACATATTTGGTATCCTCCTATTTTCATGGTTGTTTTATATTTGGGATTGTCCTAAATTTAAGGTCGACATATATAAAGTCGTCTTATTTTCAGGGTTGTCTTATATTTGGGGTTGTCTTATATTCAAAGTCAACATATGCAGGGATAATTCTATATTGAGGGTTGTTTTATATTTCAGATTGACATATTAAAAGTCTCCTTATTTTCAAGTTATATTTGGGTTTGACTTACATTTTGGGTTGTCTTATGTTTGGGGTTGTCCCTAATTTAAGGTCAACATATTCAAAGTCGTATAATTTTCTAAATAGCCTTATATTTGGGGTCGTCTTAAATTTAAAGTCGACATATTCAGGGGTCACCCTATATTCAGCGTTGACTCATACTTGGGTTGACTTAAATTCTGGGATTGTCTTAAATCTAAGGTTGACGTATTCAATGTCGCCTTACTTTTAAGGTTGTCTTACTTTTGGGTGTGACTTAAATATTAGGTTGTTTTGTAGTGGGGGTTGTTTTACATTCAATATTCCCGAGCGTGGCCACCGCTGCTGCTCACTGCTCCTCTCACCTCCTAGGAGGTGAACAAGGGGATGGGTCAAATGCAGAGGACAAATTTCACCACACCTAGTGTGTGTGTGACAATCATTGGTACTTTAACTTGACATATTCAGGTTTGTAATATTTTCAGGGTTGTCTTGTATTTGTCTTCAATTTGATTTCAACATAGTTGTGTTCATCCTATATTATAGGTTGTCCTACATTGGTGTTTGTCTTAAATTTAAGGTTGACATATTTCGGGTCAACTTATTCAGGGTTGTCTTATATTTAGAGTTTACTTAAATTCTGGATTGTCTTACATATGGGGTGGTGGGAGTATTCGGGGTAGTCCTTGTTTTTGGGGTAGACTTAAAGTCTGCTCACTCAAGGTTGACATATTTGGGGTATTTTTACTTCCAAGGTTGCCCAATACGGTATTCTCATTTTACGGTCATCTTATATTTGTGGTTGTTATATGGTCTTTCTTACTCAACATATATGTCATCCAAAAGAATTTGGGATTGATCAGTGTGTTTTATTCCCTGAGAGGAAGACTGGTCAAGCGCAACAATTGGGGGCTCGTCCGGGATGACATGTTGAGGAGTGAACGTCTCTTACACTCTTCTGGACAGACTCACCTGGCGTCAAAACAGATATCAAGGGAAGCAGAGCTTTTTCTAAAATCTGCATTAGGAGTCTGTCCTGAAGTCTGTAAGTCAAACACTGTTATGGACCACATGGACAGAATTGTAGTATTATAGGAATTTTGAGTGTATTGAGGGACAAGCGGTAGAAAATGGATGGATGGATATATTCTGGGTTTTCTTACACAGGGTTGTCTTATTTGGGGTTGTCTTAAACTCAAAGTCGACTGGTTCAAAGTCGACAGGTTTGAGGTCGTCTTATATGTTACATGAGAGCATTGTTTCATTATGTGAGCCACTTGGAGACAGTTGCAACTTCAACACAGTCCTTCCAAAGTGTGACTTAAAAAAGAGTTGTGTGTAAAAAAGATCTTCCCTCGTGATTAAATGTTGAAGAAATGCATTTGATTAGCATTGATGATGAGCATCGATGATTCATCAAAGTGTCAGATTGGAGCTAACAGCGCAAAAGTGGCACTAATAGAAAAGCTCCAACACACAATGACGGGCTGTTGTACTTTCTGAGGCCACCTGAATGAAGTCAAGGTAGGGACGTGATTGATTCCAGGTAGGCAAATGAAGATAGTCTGTACATAACCAGAAATATGATTAATAGCACTGCTTCCATTGCACTTTGCACACTGATGGGGCGTCAGGTTGAAGGTTGATGAAAAAGCAGCACAGTAAATCATAACAGGAAACTGATTGAAATAATAATAATCCGGCTGATGTCTGCTAACTTGCCCAACGTTGGGAGACACTTTCCCAGGTCCACGTGTCTGGTGGTGTGTGAGTGACAGGGAGAAAAGCTCTGACTTGCTTGGGAAGAAGGCAATTGGTTTGGACCTCAAAGTCTAGGATGACCTGTCATGCAGTGAAATAATTTATGTCAGTAGTTAACTCACTTTATGGAACATCGTTTATGACATGGTTGAAAGGGTGTACTCACCTTTGTAGGCCAATCGTTCTGCGCTTGGGCCCACTTCCCACTAAAGTGTCCACCGAGTCACAGAAGGACTGTAATGTGCGCACTCCACACAGGCTCTTTGACCATGTGACCCGCTTTATGATATATAGTACCTTGCAAAAGTATAACCACCGTATATATTTTGTCCTTTAATAAATGAAATCATGGTCAATGTATTTTTAATATTTAAAGGGCTCATATGATTTTTTTCTACAAACCCTGTTTCCATATGAGTTGGGAAATTGTGTTGGATGTAAATATAAACAGAATATAATGATTTGCAAATCCTTTTTAACCCATATTCAATTGAATGCACTACAAAGACAAGATATTTGATATTTAAACTCATAAACTTTGTTTTTTTTGTGCAAATAATAATTAACTTAGAATTTCATGGCTGCAACATGTGCCAAAATAGTTGGGAAAGGCCATGTTCACCACTGTGTTACATGGCCTTTCCTTTTAACAACACTCAGTAAACGTTTGGGAACTGAGGAGACACATTTTTTAAGCTTCTCAGGTGGAATTCTTTCCCAATCTTGCTTGATGTACAGCTTAAGTTGTTCAACAACTTAAGTTGTCTCCGTTGTGGTATTTTAGGCTTCATAATGCGCCACACATTTTCAATGAGAGACAGGTCTGGACTACAGGCAGGCCAGTCTAGTACCCGCACTCTTTTACTATGAAGCCACGTTGATGTAACACGTGGCTTGGCATTGTCTTGCTGAAATAAGCAGGGGCGTCCATGGTAACGTTGCTTGGATGGCAACATATGTTGCTCCAAAACCTGTATGCACCTTTCAGCATTAATGGCGCCTTCACAGATGTGTAAGTTACCCATGTCTTGGGCACTAATACACCCCCATACCATCACAGATGCTGGCTTTTCAACTTTGTGCCTATAACAATCCGGATGGTTCTTTTCCTCTTTGGTCTGGAGAACACGACGTCCACAGTTTCCAAAAACAATTTGAAATGTGGACTCGTCAGACCACAGAACACTTTTCCACTTTGTATCAGTCCATCTTAGATGAGCTCAGGCCCAGCGAAGCCGACGGCGGTTCTGGGTGTTGTTGATCAACGGTTTTTGCCTTGCATAGGAGGGTTTTAACTTGCACTTACAGCTGTAGCGACCAACTGTAGTTACTGACAGTGGGTTTCTGAAGTGTTCCTGAGCCCATGTGGTGATATCCTTTACACACTGATGTCGCTTGTTGATGCAGTACAGCCTGAGGGATCGAAGGTCACGGGCTTAGCTGCTTACGTGCAGTGATTTCTCCAGATTCTCTGAACCCTTTGATGATATTACGGACCGTAGATGGTGAAATCCCTAAATTCCTTGCAATAGCTGGTTGAGAAAGGTTTTTCTTAAACTGTTCAACAATTTGCTCACGCATTTGTTGACAAAGTGGTGACCCTCGCCCCATCCTTGTTTGTAAATGACTGAGCATTTCATGGAATCTACTTTTATACCCAATCATGACACCCACCTGTTCCCAATTTGCCTGTTCACCTGTGGGATGTTCCAAATAAGTGTTTGATGAGCATTCCTCAACTTTATCAGTATTTATTGCCACCTTTCCCAACTTCTTTGTCACGTGTTGCTGGCATGAAATTCTAAAGTTAATGATTATTTGCAAAAAAAAAAAAATGTTTATCAGTTTGAACATCAAATATGTTGTCTTTGTAGTGCATTCAACTGAATATGGGTTGAAAATGATTTGCAAATCATTGTGTACCCCGCCTTCCGCCCGATTGTAGCTGAGATAGGCTCCAGCGCCCCCCGCGACCCCAAAGGGAATAAGCGGTAGAAAATGGATGGATGGATGTCTTCCGTTTATATTTACATCCAACACAATTTCCCAACTCATATGGAAACGGGGTTTGTACATTTAAAACACTTCCTTGTGGTCTACATTACATCTTCTTTGGTCAAAATGTTGCATAGATCGTTTTACGGACCGTCTTCAAGCTGCTTTCTGACCGCCTCTTCAGAATGCGCCGCTTTGTGGGTGGTCTAATTTACGTGCCTCCACTTTGACTGCGTCTTCTCCCCGTCAGCCATGTTGTAGTTTTTAGCGCTTCCATATGGAGCAATGGAGAAATGGCATCAGTGAAGGATGCATGTGCATGTACAAGAGGTTCAGAAAAAACTTATTGACTACAGCGTCGGACTACAATGGCGGACTCGCGCAAAGGTCTTTAGGTAAAACTTTACCATATATGGAGATATCCGCTGACGTGACCTTTGGAAAAAAGTCACAAGTTGGGAAAATTCCACAGCTCGTTTGAAAGAATGGTAATGGTTTTCTACCTTCAAAGTACTGAAAGCGCTTTGACACTATTTCCACATCCACACACTGATGGCAGGATCTGCCTTGGAAGGCCCTAACCACGACCCATCAGGAGCAAGGGTGAAGTGTCTTGCTCAAGGACACAACGGACGTGACTTGGGACGGCAGAATCCTGGGATCGAACCAGGAACACTGAATTTGCTGGCACTACCAACCGAGTCACGCCGAGAAATATGTAGGAAGGCAAGATTGTTTTATAATTACCTTAGCTATGCCTCAATGTTGTTATTTCACATTTTCAGGACTTATGGAGATCCCAAAAACAGAAAAACAGGTACCAACAGGTAAGAAAAGTTGGTTTTGCATAATAGGACCCCCTTACATATTCACCCCCTTCTTAAGGTGACTGGTTTAATTAAGTTGATGCATCTCATGTTAAATATGATAAAAATGATGAAAGCAAAAAAAGGCTGAATACTTTTGCAAGGCACTGTTATATAGTAAAATTCAAAATAATCACCAAGTCGAACACCATGGCACACTTACTCCTCTGCAATTACATTTGTGTGTGTCGTAAAGCTGTGCCACTTAATTAATTACGAACACTCCTCTTGCAAGTAATGAAAAACAGGTTAAAACCTTTGCAGAGCGGTGTTAGAAGTAAGACTCAAAATAATCAACAAGTCAAAACCCATGGCATGCTTACTTCCTTGCAAATACATTTGTGTGAGTAGTACAAATGTACCTGTAATAACGTCACTCTTCTCACAAGTAAGGAAAAATGAGGTTGCATACTTTTGCTAGGCAGTAATAACAGTAATACTCAAAATAATCGACAAGTCAAAAACCTCTGTAACTACACTTGTGTGCATTGTGGAAATGTGCCATTTCATTAATTATGATCACTCATCTTGCAGGTAATGTAACATAGGGTTGATACTTTTGCAAGGCAGTCGTAATTGTTAGACTCAAAATAATCAACAAGTCAAAACCCATGGCACACTCACTCCCCTAAATCTACATTTGTGTTTAGCAAAAATGTGCCATTTCATCTCACAAGTAATGAAAAAGAAGGTTGAATACCTTGCAATTACAATTGTTTACGTAATAGAAATGTGCCATTTCATATAATCACTCCACTCAAGTCAAACTCAAAATAATCAACAAGTCCAAACCTATGGCACGCTAACTTCCGTGCAACTACATTTGTGTGCGTGGTAAAAATGTGCAAATGTATTAATTATGATCAATCATTTTGCAAGTAATTAAAAATAAGGTTGAATACTTTTTTCGTGAGACTCAAAATAACAAGTCACGCTTGCTCCCCTGCAACTACAAACCCCAAAACCAGTGAAGTTGGCACAAATCCTGTTCAACCTATATTCAATAAATAGACTGCAAAGACAAGATACTTAACGTTCGAACTGGAAAACAAATTTGAGCTCATTTGGAATTTGATGGCAGCAACATGTTTCAAACAAGCTGGCACAAGTGGCAAAAAAGACTGAGAAAGTTGAGGAATGCTCATCACACACTTATTTGGAAAATCCCACAGGTGAACAGGCTAATTGGGAACAGGTGTGTCCCATGATTGGGTATAAAAGCAGCTTCCATGAAATGCTCAGTCATTCACAAACAAGGATGGGGCGAGGGTCACCACTTTGTGAACAAATGCGTGAGCACATTGTCGAACAGTTTAAGAACAACATTTTTCAACTAGCTATTGCAAGGAATTTAGGGATTTCACCATCAACCGTCTGAAATATCATCAAAAGTTTCAGAGAATCTGGAGAAATCACTGCACGTAAGCCGCTAAGCCTGTGACCTTCGATCTCTCAGGCAATACCACAACAAAAACCGACATCAGTGTGTAAAGGATATCACCACATGGGCTCAGGAACGCTTCAGAAAACTACTGTCAGTAACTACAGTTCGTCGCTACATCTGTAAGCGCAAGTTAAAACTACTCCTATGCAAAGCGAAAGCCATTTATCAACAACACCCAGAAACGCCGCCGGCTTCACTGGGCCCGAGCTCATCTAAGATGGACTGATGGAAAGTGTAACAGTGTTCTGTGGTCTGACGAGTCCACATTTCAAATTGTTTTTGGAAACTGTGGACGTCGTGTCCTCCGGATTAAAGAGGAAAATAACCATCCAGATTGTTGTAGGCGCAAAGTTGAAAAGCCAGCATCTGTGATGGTATGGGGGTGCATTAGTGCCCAGGGCATGGGTAACTGACACATCTGTGTCGGCACCATTAATGCTGAAAGGTACATACAGGTTTTGGAGCAACATATGTTGGTAGCTCCTCTCTGAGCTGCCACCTTAACGTGGTAGAGGAGTTTGCGTGTCCCAATGATCCTAGGAGCTATGTTGTCCGGGGGCTTCCATGCCCCCTGGTAGGGTCTCCCAAGACAAACAGGTCCTAGGTGAGGGATCAGACAAAGAGCAGCTCGAAGACTTCTATGGAAATGCAAGAACCGAGACTCAGATTTCCCTCGCCCGGACGCGGGTCACCGGGGCCCCCCTCCGGAGCCAGGCCCGGAGTTGGGGCACGATGGCGAGCGCCTGGTCCCCATGGGGCCCGGCCGGGCACAGCCCGAAGAGGCAACGTGAGTCCCCCCTCCAATGGGCTCACCACCCATAGCAGGGGCCATAGAGGTCGGGTGCAATGTGAGCTGGGCGGTAGCCGAAGGCAGGGCACTTGGCGGTCCGATCCTCGGCTACAGAAGCTAGCTCTTGGGACGTGGAACGTCACCTCGCTGGGGGGGAAGGAGCCTGAGCTAGTGCGCGAGGTAGAGAAGTTCCGGTTGGATATAGTCGGACTCACCTCGACGCACAGCAAGGGCTCTGGAACCAGTTCTCTCGAGAGGGGCTGGACTCTCTTCCACTCTGGCGTTGCCAGCAGTGAGAGGCGACGGGCTGGGGTGGCAATTCTTGTTGCCCCCCGGCTCAGAGCCTGCATGTTGGAGTTCAACCCGGTGGACGAGAGGGTAGCTTCCCTCCGCCTTCGGGTGGGGGGACGGGTCCTGACTGTTGTTTGCGCTTACGCGCCAAACAGCAGCTCAGAGTACCCACCCTTTTTGGATTCACTCGAGGGAGTACTTGAGAGTGCTCCCCCGGGTGATTCCCTCGTTCTACTGGGGGACTTCAACGCTCATATTGGCAACGACAGTGAAACCTGGAGAGGCGTGATTGGGAAGAATGGCCGCCCGGATCTGAACCCAAGTGGTGTTTTGTTATTGGACTTTTGTGCCCGTCACGGATTGTCCATAACGAACACCATGTTCAAGCATAAGGGTGTCCATATGTGCACTTGGCACCAGGACACCCTAGGCCGCAGTTCTATGATCGACTTTGTAGTTGTGTCATCGGATTTGCGGCCTCATGTTTTGGACACTCGGGTGAAGAGAGGGGCGGAGCTTTCTACCGATCACCACCTGGTGGTGAGTTGGCTGCGATGGTGGGGGAGGATGCCGGACAGACCTGGCAGGCCCAAACGCATTGTGAGGGTTTGCTGGGAACGTCTGGCAGAGTCTCCTGTCAGAGAGAGTTTCAATTCCCACCTCCGGAAGAACTTTGAACATGTCACGAGGGAGGTGCTGGACATTGAGTCCGAGTGGACCATGTTCTGCACCTCTATTGTCGAGGCGGCTGATTGGAGCTGTGGCCGCAAAGTAGTTGGTGCCTGTCGTGGCGGTAATCCTAGAACCCGTTGGTGGACACCGGCGGTGAGGGATGCCGTCAAGCTGAAGAAGGAGTCCTATCGGGTTCTTTTGGCTCATGGGACTCCTGAGGCAGCGGACAGGTACCGACAGGCCAAGCGGTGTGCGGCTTCAGCGGTCGCGGAGGCAAAAACTCGGACATGGGAGGAGTTCGGGGAAGCCATGGAAAACGACTTCCGGACGGCTTCGAAGCGATTCTGGACCACCATCCGCCGCCTCAGGAAGGGGAAGCAGTGCACTACCAACACCGTGTATGGTGCGGATGGTGTTCTGCTGACCTCGACTGCGGAAGTTGTGGATCGGTGGAGGGAATACTTCGAAGACCTCCTCAATCCCACCAACACGTCTTCCTATGAGGAAGCAGTGCCTGGGGAATCTGTGGTGGGCTCTCCTATTTCTGGGGCTGAGGTTGCTGAGGTAGTTAAAAAGCTCCTCGGTGGCAAGGCCCCGGGGGTGGATGAGAACCGCCCGGAGTTCCTTAAGGCTCTGGATGCTGTAGGGCTGTCTTGGTTGACAAGACTCTGCAGCATCGCGTGGACATCGGGGGCAGTACCTCTGGATTGGCAGACCGGGGTGGTGGTTCCTCTCTTTAAAAAGGGGAACCGGAGGGTGTGTTCTAACTATCGTGGGATCACACTCCTCAGCCTTCCCGGTAAGGTCTATTCAGGTGTACTGGAGAGGAGGCTACGCCGGATAGTCGAACCTCGGATTCAGGACGAACAGTGTGGTTTTCGTCCTGGTCGTGGAACTGTGGACCAGCTCTATACTCTCGGCAGGGTCCTTGAGGGTGCATGGGAGTTTGCCCAAACAGTCTACATGTGCTTTGTGGACTTGGAGAAGGCATTCGACCGTGTCCCTCGGGAAGTCCTGTGGGGAGTGCTCAGAGAGTATGGGGTTTCGGACTGTCTGATTGTGGCGGTCCGCTCTCTGTATGATCAGTGTCAGAGCTTGGTTCGCATTGCCGGCAGTAAGTCGGACACGTTTCCGGTGAGGGTTGGACTCCGCCAAGGCTGCCCTTTGTCACCGATTCTGTTCATAACTTTTATGGACAGAATTTCTAGGCGCAGTCAAGGCGTTGAGGGGATCCGGTTTGGTGGCTGCAGGATTAGGTCTCTGCTTTTTGCAGATGATTTGGTCCTGATGGCTTCATCTGGCCAGGATCTTCAGCTCTCACTGGATCGGTTCGCAGCTGAGTGTGAAGCGACTGGGATGAGAATCAGCACCTCCAAGTCCGAGTCCATGGTTCTCGCCCGGAAAAGGGTGGAGTGCCATCTCCGGGTTGGGGAGGAGATCTTGCCCCAAGTGGAGGAGTTCAAGTACCTCGGAGTCTTGTTCACGAGTGAGGGAAGAGTGGATCGTGAGATCGACAGGCGGATCGGTGCGGCGTCTTCAGTAATGCGGACGCTGTATCGGTCCGTTGTGGTGAAGAAGGAGCTGAGCCGGAAGGCAAAGCTCTCAATTTACCGGTCGATCTACGTTCCCATCCTCACCTATGGTCCTGAGCTTTGGGTTATGACCGAAAGGACAAGATCACGGGTACAAGCGGCCGAAATGAGTTTCCTCCGCCGGGTGGCGGGGCTCTCCCTTAGAGATAGGGTGAGAAGCTCTGTCATCCGGGGGGAGCTTAAAGTAAAGCCGCTGCTCCTCCACATCGAGAGGAGCCAGATGAGGTGGTTCGGGCATCTGGTCAGGATGCCACCCGAGCGCCTCCCTAAGGAGGTGTTTAGGGCATGTCCGACCGGTAGGAGGCAACGAGGAAGACCCAGGACACGTTGGGAAGACTATGTCTCCCGGCTGGCCTGGGAACGCCTCGGGATCCCCCGGGAGGAGCTGGACGAAGTGGCTGGGGAGAGGGAAGTCTGGGATTCCCTGCTTAGGCTGCTGCCCCCGCGACCCGACCTCGGATAAGCGGAAGAAGATGGATGGATGGATGGATGGATGGATGTTGCCATCCAAGCAACGTTATCATTGACGTCCCTGCTTATTTCAGCAAGACAATGCCAAGCCACATGTTACAACAGCGTAGCTTTGTAGTAAGAGTGCGGGTAATAGACTGATCTGCCTATAGTCCAGACCTGTCTCCCATTGAAAATGTGTGGCGCATTATGAAGCCTAAAATACCACAATGGAGACCCCGGACTGTTGAACAACTTAAGCTGTACATCAAGCAAGAATGGGAAAGCCCGTGCTAACTTTTTGCAAAGTGTGTGTTACGGGGCGTGCGCATACCATCATTCCCTCCGCAGCAAGTGCCGCTGGATACTCTGCTGGGAGCGCCTCTGGACACGCCCCTGCTCGTTCCTCTCATGCAATCTGCAATCTGCGCACCTGGATCTAATGAGGCTCGACACCATAAAGACCAGCACATCCTTGAGATCCAGTGCTAGAACGTAGTTCTCTGCTCCACAGCAAGCTATCGCGTCTCTGGCTCCTCTCCTTTGTTCTTGCTCTCCGTGTACCTTCTGCCCTTGTCATTTCCCTTGTCCCCTCAGAATACCCTCCGTTGCCTTGGATTTGAGCTGTGCGCCTCACTTCCCTAGACCCCCCCTGGATTCTGACTGCCTCCCTGGATAACGACCTCTGCTTTGGACACGGACCTCTTGACGCCTCTCTCTAGCCCCCACGGACCTCCCGCTTGTGCTACGGATCTTCTCCAGCCTAGCCCTTTTGGACTTTCTGCCTTCTCAGCCAACATGCATCTCGAACAACCTCCTGCTAACATTTCTTTGTTAAACACTTCACATAGTCCTGCACTCAGTGTGTACACATAGTAGCATACACACTCCACCGCATCATCAAGCTCAGGGGTGCTCATTACGTCGATCGCGAGCTACCGGTCGATCACGGAGGGTGTGTCAGTCAATCACCAGCCAGGCACTAAAAAAATAGTCCTAAAAATGAGCGATCATAAATCTTCACTATGACGTCACATTCGTCATTTGATTGACATTCACGGCACCCGAGGGTCTTCTGAGATGACGCTGGCTGCTGCCAGCTCATTAAAATTACCGACTGGAAGGCGAGAAACACTTTATTTCAACAGACTCTGGCGCCGTACCTGTCGTCAAAACTCCAAAGACCGACTGCACAGTTGCACAATAAAAGCTCTGCTTCATCCTGCCTGCGCTAACAAAATAAGAGTCTCAGAAAGCTGGCGTGCACAAGCTAGCAAGCTACGGAGTTTGCCGACAATGTATTTCTTGTAAAGTGTATACAAAGGAGTACGGAAGCTGGTCAAATAAGATGCCAAAAACCAGCCACTTTCATGTGGTATTGGACAGAAAGGAGGACTTTTTTTCTCCTCCATTCGAAAATGCGGACGTTATCAGCACCACTGTCTGATTCCAATCAATGCAAAAGTCATCAGAATCAGGTAATACACCAACTTATATTCTTGTCTTCATGAAAGAAAGGAATCTATATGTGTTAAACATGCTTGTATTATCTTTAAACACCTTTAACTTGTTAACAATATTAACTATATGTGTTAAACATGCTTGTATTATCTTTAAACACCTTTAACTTATTAACAATATTAATTATATGTGTTAAACATGCTTGCATTATATTTAAACACCTTTAACTTGTTAACAATATTAACTATATGTATTAAACATACTTGTATTATCATTAAACACCTTTAATTTATTAACAATATTAACTGTGTTAAACATGCTTGCATTATCATTAAACATCTTTAATTTATTAACAATATTAACTATATGTGTTAAACATGCTTGCATTATCATTAAACACCTTTAACTTGTTAACAAAAACATATATTTCATAAATAAGTAAATATAAATTATATATATGAATGAGGTAGATCCCCACGACTTGATCGATTGAAAAGTAGCTCGCCTGCAGAAAAAGTGTGAGCACCCCTGATCAAGCTCAATAAATTATTATTGAGCGATACCTCCTGTGTCGTGTTGTCTCCTTCCCTCGCCGTACGCAACAGTGTTAGTTTACTGCCATTAAATTCTAAGTTAATGATTATTTGCAACATTTTTTTACGTTTCTCAGTTCGAACATTAAATATCTTGTCTATTCAATTGAATATACGTTGAAAAGGATTTGCAAATTATTGTATTCTGTTTTTATTTACGAACTACACAACGTGTCAACTTCACTGGTTTGGGGTTTTGTACATTTCACACTAAATGTGTGCCGTTTCATTAAGAACGCTCCTCTCGCATCTAAATCGTAAATATGTCAAAAAATAATCCACAAAGTCAGAGAAATTGCAGTAATACAGCAGTGAGGGGACTCCGACAAGCGCATTTTGTAGGAAGCAGCGTTTAATTTATGCACAGTAACACAAGCGGACATGTAAAAAGAGTTAGTCGCGACCGAATAACCGAATATTTTGACGTCAATCGATGACTTGAGCGCCATCTTGCAGTACACATGGGAAAAGTGTTTTTGCTACAATAAATGCATTTCATCAACATCTTGCCCCCACAAATACAAAGACAAAAAATAGCAACCACTATTGTTTTTTTCTTCTTCTTCTTCTTCTTTTTTTTTTTTTTTTTTTTTTTTTTTTTTTTACATAAAAATATAAAAAAGTAGTGTAATAGACTGAATCGATGCAGGCTGGTTAGTAGGCATACTGCATTTGACTTGTCACTGGATCATTTTAACACTTGACACTAATGTTTTTTTTTTTTTTTGCAATTCCTTCATAGCTGAGTGGGAATAAAAGTGTCTGACTTTAAATATCTACATCCTAATTCCTGCTCGCCCCCCCACACCCCCAAAAAAGGAAAAAAATGGAATGGCGTCATGCAAATAGAATTATGTAAAAAAAGGGGCGGAGTCATGCAAATCACAGGACAGCACAAACTTCCTGTCAGGGGAAGCTCACTCGTCCATTCCTTAGAAAGACACCTTTCCTTCCGAGTGTACCTCAAGGCACCTGAGAGAGTGGGCCCCTCCCTCTGTTGGCATGGCGACCAGTCAGTTGTCTGTCTTTCACAGCCAAGAGTGTCAGAGCGAGGGCGGCCACAAATCTCGATACAAAACACACAAGAAGGATTCAGTCAACATGGGACCAGAAAAAAAAAAAAAAAAGTTTCTTTTTTTTGGCAGAATTCGGGCCTAATAGTCATCGTAGGTGTTGAGGTCGCTGAAGTATGTATTGGTGTACGTTTTCCCCGCCAACTGCGTGCTGAAGTACTTCTTGCGTTCCTCCAGAATCAGATTGTTTTTGTTGAAGGCCTGCGGGGAAAAGAGTACAGAAGGAGTTAGCGTTTATTCATAATTATTAACGGTTTTAAATGGCAAGATAAAAGCTACAAATGAAATATCAGGGCCATACTGAAAAGAAAAGCAGAATTTAAAACATTATTAGCATAACCTTACTGCACAGGACATTTGTCTTATGCATAACATTCTATCTTTATTATCATTCATATTTCCAAAAACAAATGTCCACTGCAGATGACATTGGTTCTCAATTCCTAATATCATAATATACTTCATTTAAATTTCTGCACAAATGTAAAGCAATATTGCAGTATAACTTTACTCCAGTATTTCTTGTAATTTTTTTGTAAAATCATGACATTATTCTGACAATAATTTCGACTATATAACTTTCATTTTGCAATAAATAGGACCTACCGTATTTTTCGGACTATAAATCGTAGTTTTTTTTCATAGTTTGGCCGGGCTCCAGTACGACTTATATGTGTTTATTTTTTATTATGCATTTTCGGCAGGTGCGACTTATACTCCGAAAAATACGGTACCTATGCAATATTTCAACCTGATTCTTGTACAATAACCTATGTATTCTTGTCAATTTATAACTTCATTCACCTAACATGATTACTTTTATCTCGTGAAATGACTTTGTTCTTAAATCTACGCCTGTATTGTTGTAAATGTTAAATCTACCACCATGTATTGTAAAATAAACGCCACTTCTTCCTACTTTTTTTCAAACATGTTAAATTGTGAAAAGGTAACCATGTAATGTTCCTTAAACATGTCTGAAACAAATAAACTATAGAACATGTTAACCATATCGTTAATATTTAAACATAAATCTGGTTAAACAGTTAATATTTTAGCGTAATTCTTGCAAAATATTGTAACTTTTTTTCACAAATGTGGCTTTTTAAAATTTTCTCTAAACTACAACTTTTAATGTCAGTAAATGACTAATTTTCTCCGTTTTATTAGTGTTATTTTTTAATATTATGTTTACATTGTAGGAATATTTTAACATAATGTATCACTTTATTCTACTAAATGTTTTCTATTCTACTTTATTTTCAATCTTTTTTTTAATACATTTACGACTTTATTGTTGTTTTCATTTCATAAATTAAGTTTTGTAAAAAAAAAAAAACTATTACAAAAATACAGAAATACCTAATTAAACTTTACTAAAAATACCCTTTTTAATATTGCAATTTTAATCATAAAAAATGTTTTAACATTTATTCTATATACATTTTTTATCATAACAACTACTACTTTCTTTCCTGGCACTGTTGTTATTGTTAAATTTTTAGGGTGGTAAAATTTCAGACATTTTACTTAGACTGTATCATAATATTTTAACAAAATATTAAAACTTTGATCTTTAAAAAATGTGAAATGTGTTTTTTCTCCCTTTTAAATCTACAAATTTTTTCCCTCATACGCTGACTTTATACTGTAAAAATTACAACTTGTTTTCGCTCCCACTGTTATTGATTTACATTACTTGTGGAAAGTCAATTTTTTTTTTACAGAAATTAAAAAAAGATTTAAAGAAATGATGTCAAATAAAATGAAAACAAATATAGTGTAAAAATGTGCACCCCTAAAGCTGCCTGTTTTATTTAAACTTAATTATTGTTGAAACATGGCTTATTTTTCTCCTAAATCTACAACTTTAATCTGTAATATTTCACAGCTGTTCTCATATTAATTTTCTATATTCTCAAATTGTTACTTTAAACTTGTAAAATATGTTTTCATTGTATGAATATTTCAACATCATTTATTCCTTTATTCAACTTTTTCTATTATTGCAACTATAATCATAAAACAAAAAATGTATGTTTGCACAACTTTTATTTTCAATATATTTAGTAAAATTACAACTTTATTCTATTTTTTTTCATTTATTTTGGTAGATTTACATATTTGAAATGATGTAAAAAATATATAAAACTTTTATCATGAAAAATATGAAAACAATACACCTGTGCTCATAATGTAACAATGCTTTTTAAAATCATTGACGATCAATATAGCAATTTAATTATAGCTCCTATTTTGTATTCCTGTGACATTACGACGTTACTCTTGAAATATTATGACTATATTCCCATACCGCTAGTTTTTCTTTTCTTTTCAGTGTGGCCCTCATACTTCTTGGTAAAAAGTGTGTATATTCCAAGAAAAAATAAATCAAGCAACTGAAATGAAAACTATTGAAAGAAGCGAGGTCAGAACTCAGGTTGAAAAGACGACAACGCATCTGGCAAATTGAATTGTCTGCATGTGTCCTCCTCTTTCATCTCTAAAACCATCCTTAGTTTCAAAGGCAGGCAATCAAAACCATCTAATAAGTCACTTTTTTCGATAATGAACATGTGCGCCAGTGTAAAAACTAATTTATTGTCTTCTTCTTTTCTATTATGTGAGTTTCACACCAGGTAATCAACACGTTGCGCCATGTGCACAACGTGGCTGTAACGTACGTGTGAATACTACAATAAGCACACCAAAGCATACTGCGTACATGCTGTGAAACAATTATCACTACGGATAATTAGCCGTTCGACTCCTTGAAGACAACGTTATTGGTTTCAAAAACACTAGAAATGTTTGAAAGCGAGGTCTTGGGCGGTAAAAGATGATACCACCAACATGTTGTTTTTTCATATAATATTTTATTAAATATTATTAATGGAACGGCGTGGCGAAGTTGGTAGAGTGGCCGTGCCAGCAATCAGAGAGTTGCTGGTTACTGGGGTTCAATCCCCACCTTCTACCATCCTAGTCACTTCCGTTGTGTCCTTGGGCAAGACACTTCACCCCTTGCTCCTGATGGCTGCTGGTTAGCGCCTTGCATGGCAGCTCCCGCCATCAGTGTGTGAATGTGTGTGTGAATGGGTGAATGTGGAAATACTGTCAAAGCGCTTTGAGTACCTTGAAGGTAGAAAAGCGTTATACAAGTATAACCCATTCATTTATTTAATACGTTGCTATGATATGCTGTAGGGTTGCACAATATAAATGATACACATTTTGGCAATGCTACTTAATACGGTTGTTATGTTTACATATTTAATATTAAATTATTTTTTGCCTTTTGAACACTTTTTTTGTTATATCTGTATGTTTTTCAATGTTATAGGAGTTTAAAAAAGTATTTCAATTGAAACAAGCTCAGGCTTTCTTGAATAATTTCTTTTTAGTTTACCTTGTACCAGTGAAGCCGTACTGTCATGAAAGCGTACCCTTTTCTTTGCAAACTTCTAAGACATTATTCAATCAATCAATCAATATTGTGATAATGCATGTTGATGACATACTAGCTGGTTCCTGCAAAGCTGACAACAACAATGGCTTCTCAACGCACTGTTGCGTTCTCGCTAGCTGGCAGTGTTAAACCGCTTTTTGGTTGTCAATTCTGGCCTCCATGGCGGCAAACAAACCAAGGTTTGTACATGTAACATTATCACTGGAGGACAAGTAGTAGCTCAACATGCTGCACTACACACCATAGGAATATAAAATAGGCTATACTAACTGTTTAAGCTAGATATCTGTTCAGCTAGTGTGCTGTCACCGGTCAATCCGTGAGTTTATCAAAGTGCAGTTATCAAACTCGTCATTTTAATTGACAATAGATATACTAACTGTTGCGAATTTTACTGTTGTTATCATTAGAGATGTCCGATAAATGTTTTAAAATGTGATATCGGAAATGATCACTATCGGTTTCAAAAAGTAAAATTAATGACCTTTTAAAACGCCGTTGTACGGAGCGGTACATACCCGGTAAAACACGGATATAAACCCAGTCAGCAGCCCCTCCCCTCTTCCCTCTCCCCACACACAACACAGGAGTTGACGACTGCAGCATGAGAGGTTTACTGGCGATGCTTGATGACCTCATCAAACCGCCGCGAGCGGAGCATAACAACAAGAGTGTGTTGTTGCCGGTGCTGTAGCTGTGGCTAACAAGCGAGCTCGCTCGATGACTGACTAACGACACCATGTCTATGGTTTGGGATTATTTTAAAGTGTGTCTGACGAATAAAAAACTGGCAATTTGCAATGACTGCAAAAAGTTGGTTATGCGAGGAGGAACCAAGACGTCTTCCTTTAATATGAGCAATTTGATCTCCCACCTCTTCAAGAATCATAAGGAGATACACGATGAATACAAGCGGAAGATGGATGAAAAGCAAACACCGAAAAAAAGTAGTACCACACAGTTGTCGCTTAAAGACTCCGCCGAGAAAAAACAAAAATACAACAAAAACCACCCCAGGGCGAAAGCCCATGTTGTGGTCAGGGACAACGCACGACGGTGGAGTTTGGTGTGGCTAGTCTGCCCTGCATAGCGCACACTTTGCAGCTTGCAGTGAACGGAGGTGCCCTGTCTCAACGCAGCATTTCAGAAGCTCTGGCTGACTGGTAGGCCACTTCAAGCACTCACCACTCGCTTGCAGCACATCATTGTTACTCACACAAATACGTTAGAGCAGGGCAGATTGAGCCCAGTTTATAATTTCCTATTATACAGTATGCCAGGCAGTTTTGCACTAAAGGAGGACTATGTTATTGTTTACTTTATTACTCTAGTATACTCTGGACTGAAGCTGTGTGCCTTCATTGTTTTTGTAGCTGTTTTTTTGAGGCAATGTTTAAAAAAAAAGAAAGAATGCACTTTCTCAGACTTAGACTTAGACTTTGTGAAAGTCAAAGTATAGTATTTCCCATAGTTGTAGTGGGTATCAGGATTATCTCAGGGAGAGCATGTCCCAAATTCCAATCTGCTGTTTTGAGGCATGTTAAAAAAAATAATGCACTTTGTGACTTCAATAATAAATATGGCAGTGCCATGTTGGCACTTTTTTCCATAATTTGAGTTGAAGTTGTTCTCTTATTTTGGAAAACCTTGTTACATTGTTTAAAGCATCCAGCGGGGCATCACAAAAAAATTAGGCATAATAATGTGTTAATTCCACGACTGTATATATCGGTATCGGTTGATATCGGAATCGGTACTTAAGAGTTGGACAATATCGGAACATCGGATATCGGCAAAAGAGCCATTATCGGACATCTCTAGTTATCATTTATCCTTACATCCCTAATCGTGATATATATTCTTATCACAGGAGGCTGCATTTGCGGTAAATTGGTTCAGAATCAGCTCGTGTAAAACGGTTAAATTAGAGCAAATAAATATATAATTTTTAATAAATTACTGGAGATCCTTAAAGTTGAGTAGTTTCACAAAAGGGTACTTTTTTGACAGCAGGAACAAATTGAGTATGACAGTTATACTGTCATATTGAGTAAAACAACTAATTTTTGTGTTTGCGAACTTTACAAAAGATCATGTTTATAGTAAAACTCACAAAGATACATTTCAGGCATTATTAGACATTTTGCATGTTTGGTTTAGGGAGTTATGTTTGAATAATTTTTTTATTGCTTTTTTCGCATTATCTCAGATTCTAAGAACATTACTGTCATATTGAGTAAAAAACACATTTTTGTGTTTGCAAACCTTACAAAAGCACATATTTCTAGTAAAACACACTAATATACATTACTTCAGCCCTTAGTAACCATTTTGCATGTTTGGTTTAAGAGTTATGTTTAAACAACTGTCATATTGAGTGTGACAGTTATATTGTCATATTGAGTAAAAAACTAATTTGTGTATTTGCAAACCTTACAAAAGCACACGATTCTAGTAAAACTCACAAAGATACATTATTTCAGGCATTATTAGACATTTTGCATGTTTGGTTTAGGAGTTATGTTTGAATACATTTGTATTGCTTTTTTCGCATTATCTTAGGATTCTAAGAACATTACTGTCATATTGAGTAAAAAACTACTTTTTGTGTTTGCAAACCTTACAAAAGCCCACATTTCTAGTAAAACACACACATATACATTATTTCAGGCATTAGTAGCCATTTTGCATGTTTGGTTTAAGAGTTATGTTTAAACAACTGTCATATTGAGTGTGACAGTTATATCGTCATATTGAGTAAAAAACTAATTTGTGTATTTGCAAACCTTACAAAAGCACATGATTCTAGTAAAACTCACAAAGATAAATTATTTCAGGCATTATTAGACATTTTGCATGTTTGGTTTAGGAGTTATGTTTGAATACATTTTTATTGCTTTTTTCGCATTATCTTAGGATTCTAAGAACATTACTGTCATATTGAGTAAAAAACTACTTTTTGTGTTTGCAAACCTTACAAAAGCACACATTTCTAGTAAAACACACACATATACATTATTTCAGGCATTAGTAGCCATTTTGCATGTTTGGTTTAAGAGTTATGTTTAAACAACTGTCATATTGAGTGTGACAGTTATATCGTCATATTGAGTAAAAAACTAATTTGTGTATTTGCAAACCTTACAAAAGCACATGATTCTAGTAAAACTCACAAAGATAAATTATTTCAGGCATTATTAGACATTTTGCATGTTTGGTTTAGGAGTTATGTTTGAATACATTTTTATTGCTTTTTTCGCATTATCTTAGGATTCTAAGAACATTACTGTCATATTGAGTAAAAAACTACTTTTTGTGTTTGCAAACCTTACAAAAGCACACATTTCTAGTAAAACACACACATATACATTATTTCAGGCATTAGTAGCTATTTTGCATGTTTGGTTTAAGAGTTATGTTTAAACAACTGTCATATTGAGTGTGACAGTTATATCGTCATATTGAGTAAAAAACTAATTTGTGTATTTGCAAACCTTACAAAAGCACATGATTCTAGTAAAACTCACAAAGATAAATTATTTCAGGCATTATTAGACATTTTGCATGTTTGGTTTAGGAGTTATGTTTGAATACATTTTTATTGCTTTTTTCGCATTATCTTAGGATTCTAAGAACATTACTGTCATATTGAGTAAAAAACTACTTTTTGTGTTTGCAAACCTTACAAAAGCACACATTTCTAGTAAAACACACACATATACATTATTTCAGGCATTAGTAGCCATTTTGCATGTTTGGTTTAAGAGTTATGTTTAAACAACTGTCATATTGAGTGTGACAGTTATATCGTCATATTGAGTAAAAAACTAATTTGTGTATTTGCAAACCTTACAAAAGCACATGATTCTAGTAAAACTCACAAAGATAAATTATTTCAGGCATTATTAGACATTTTGCATGTTTGGTTTAGGAGTTATGTTTGAATACATTTTTATTGCTTTTTTCGCATTATCTTAGGATTCTAAGAACATTACTGTCATATTGAGTAAAAAACACATTTTTATGTACTTACTAGGGCTCCGGTCATTTATTGTAGATGTACAATATATCAACAGGTGACAAGACATCTTATATTTCCGCTCTAGATATTTATACTTAAAAAACCAACAGGTGGCGCAAAACTCACTCACACACACCTAATGAAAATATTTTTCCAATAATAGGTGTTGATAAAGAGGGTGTGTCATATAGTCCAGATGGTCTTGTATTCAGGCTAAGATTTTGCTATAGTGGCTTTAGTGATGAACAGAGGGGCATTTAAGTCATCACACATAGAAATATAATAAAACAAGAGTGATAAACAAGCTAAATCATGCAAATGTTGTTAGAGAGATGGTAACAGTGCCTTGATACAAGCTGGAAAGAAAAGAGGGGAGGAGGCTTAGACGATCAGTACTCCAACCTGTCACGCACAGGAAGTGCCACAGGAAGAGGAAGGTGCACGATGGTGGTGGCGGGAAAGGACGAGAAAGAAGTAGTAGCAGTGGTGGTGGTTTATGTCAGAAACTTGTCGGGGAAGGTGGGGGAGTGGTCAAAAGGCGGGATGTTGTCGAGAGGTCAGAGGTTAGTAGAAAATCTCCAGGCCCCGCATGGACACCCCCATGTTAGCAGAGACTGGCTGGTGCATGGCGGGCTCGTCCAGCGGCAACAGAACCGAAACGTCAGGCTGCAAAAGGAAGGAAGGAAATAACAGCAAACTTGTTTTTGCGTCATCATTAACTTATGACGCTTGAAGGAGAACTGCACTTTTTGGGGGGGATTTTGCCTATCCTTCACAATCATTATGAGACAAGATACAAGAGGTTTTTTTTCTTTTGCATTCTAACATGTAACAATAATCGTGTTCTAGGTGGCTAGCAATGCAGCTAATGGGAGCAATAAAGTCTACCTCTAAATCACTTTAAAAATGCATTCAAAAACCGTAAACAATATTTTATTTACGTTCCGTAACCTGTCTAATAACCAAGCTGTAGCGACATTGTTATTGTAAGAGCGAACACTGAGTAACGTGACAGTATTACAGTGCTACAGAGGGGCGGTATAGCTCGGTTGGTAGAGTGGACGTGCCAGCAACTTGTGGGTTCCAGGTTTGATCCCCGCTTCTGCCAACCAAGTCACTGCCGTTGTGTCCTTGGGCAAGACACTTTACCCACCTGCTCCCAGTGCCACCCACACTGGTTTAAAAATGTAACTTAGATATTGGGTTTCACTATGTAGAGTGCTTTGAGTCTCTAGAGAAAAGCGCTATATAAATATAATTCACTTCACTACAGTATTAGCCGTAAAAGCTAGCTAAGGCAGGAGATAAGCTAGCTTCTACGTCAGCTCGAAACGCGTTTGAGTTTGTAATGCACAACACTGCGATAGAACACCAACCTGTACTGACATCATATCACGATCAAGATTCAAGATGCTTTATTACTGTCCATTGTACAAGACACATAAGAACTGAAATTTCATTTTCGGCACAGTCCCACTAAGAGCAGACATACGTTACAAGGGGACAAGACGGGACCGCCGACGATTCAGCCACTTATAGCGCTCCTTAAAAAAAAGGTGGGAAAAAGGTGACATTGGGAAAGGGGGAAGAGTAAAAAAAGTATCAGTCTAAGGCTGGACACTCGGGAGGGGTCCAGACTGAGTCCAAGGAAAAAACCTCACAGTATCTGTAAAGTATTAGCCCACATTTCATGGTTTATTTGTACACAGCTGAGCTAGCCAGACAGTGTATGTACTGTAGTTTCAATAACACGCATGACGTGCTGCGTGTATCATGATCGGTATTAAAGTGTGATTCACTCGATGGACAGTTGTGCGTTTGGTCCAGCTGGCCGGGGACGTTTGCTGTCGATTTTTGGACAAGCACGCCATTTATGTCGCAATAGCTTGCCTCCAAATTCCACATTTGCAGCTTCGAGTGACTTTCACCTCACTCTCTCGTCTTCCGTCTGTTCCAACGTTTCACCCTCTTCTTTGTGCTCGCTTCTATAAGCAGTAGTTCATCCTCAATATATTTAGATTTAGAAATAAAAGGTTGTGACTCCTCAAAAATAGCCGTCTTAGTTGTCTGTTACCAAGTCTGCCATGATTAGAACAAGATTTCGGAAGTATGAACACACATTTGTTGCCAGTAGTCGGACGTGCGTTGGAAACAGAAATTAATGCGCAGAAGAAATCAATCCTGGAAAAGATTTAAATGATCAAATTAAAGTAAATATTGAACATATTACATATTGTTATGAACGTGTCTGTTACTACATTGTATATATATAGACTTGCGGTGTGTATATAAAGTTATTTTAGAGGGCTTTGAAGGCAACAACGGTGACTCCCATTAGCCGCATCTTCCAAGCGTTTTTTTTTTAATCATCTTTAAAACCCTAAAATAAGGACGACATGTCACTTCTTGTCCCTCATAATGATTGTGAACAATAGGCAAAATTACAAACAAAGTGCAGTTCCCCTTTAAGAAGTCCAGCTACATTCTGCTGCATGCTTTGAATGGGAAAAAGGTGGTAAATCTACAAAGTAAAAAATTCATAGAGTGTAAACCAAATTAAAACCTTCACATACAGTATGACATTGCATTTGTAATATTAAATAAATGTGGGATTACAACTGGCATTTTCAAACGTTGTATTTAGACTTTTTTTTTTGTTCTGAGGTGTTGTTTTTGCAAAAGCTCTTTAAGGAACAGATTTCTAAATTAGAATTTTATTTTATAAAACAAATAATTCAGTGCAAATACAAAGTCAAAATGGTGTAACATCAAAAACTGAATGGCACTTAACAGTAACGAAAACATTGTTATGCCTGGGATGACAATGCTGTATTCTAAAATACTTCATTATTAAAATTGGAAATGAGGCATTATTTTAGCACATTCAAAATACCCTTGGAAAACAAGCCTTTATTCATAGTTTATGTTTAACTTTATGTATTTTTGGTGTCCCGTCTATATTAATAGCCACCTGTCTGCAACTGAGCAAACTGAATTATGCTCCTGACTCTAATTGTGTGACAGATGAACGCAGCTGACACCTTCATGCCTTGATGCAATTACACTCACCGGAGCTTTGTGCTCAGCCAAAGGATTTGTTCTCCTTCACAGAGCCGCTGGCTATTTACTTTATTTTTGTTATAAAACCTATCTTGTGAATCATCTGCAACTTAACAAACCATACCTGCACAACTAAATACAGCACGGTCACAGACCATAGAAAAGGGGATAAAAGGAGGTCTATTAGGGAGACAAAGTGGACTCTATTTAACTTTTTCACTGACTAATTCTGCAGGTATGCCAATTAAAATGACTTTGTTCTTTTGTAATATATTTATCAACAATGCACAAACGGAACATATAACCTCACACACCCAATTCGAACCGCTTGTCTCAAACACAAAATGTGTCAAAACATCAATATCGCTACATGACACGGCAAGACATGGATACATTTACAATATGGTGCTATTGTGTGTGTGTAGTAGGGTTGTACGGTATACAGCTACTAACAAAGTACCGTGGTACTAATAAATTAAAAACGGTACTATTCTGCTTTTGAAAAATACCAGTACATACTATACACACATACTGTACATATACATTCACTGTACAAACATACATATACACATTCTGTACATATGCAAGCACATATGCATACATATATTCATGCACATAATCACGTTTCATCAAACATATATTAACGTTGTTGCCCTAGGGGAACCTGGGTAACACATGGCACACTGACAACGCTTCACCTATTGTTACTATAACAATATACAAGGTTAATACAGTTCGCTTCTCTTTCTTCCCCTTTATTTATCTGCTTTCTTTTGTATTTCAAGTTATCATTACATATATGTATTGTTGCATTTGAAACAATTGTATTGTTGATAATAGAGGTAATTATTGTTATTATTCATTATCAATAGCGTTGGTATTTGTATTGCTCCATTTGTAGTGTAATAATGTCCATTGTCATTTCTGTATCATTAATATTTATTTCACTAACTGCTTCTTTGCTATCACTTTTACCATCACATTTGTACATATCCTATTCGTTGATGCTGTTCCGTTGTTGTTGTGTTTGTTGTTGTTGTTATTGTTGTCTCTCTGTCTTATTCCCGCAATTTCCCCCTCTGTCTTCCTTTTTTTCTCTTTCTATCCCCTCCTGCTCCGGCCCGGCTGCACCAAATAATAATATAAATCCATTTAATAAAGTCAAATACAAATAAGGCAACAAGAAAAGTATCCCACACTTCTCTTTTGTAAAGTAAATGTGTACAGCCGATATGGGCATCTACATCAACTACCGTATATGATTTGCCTGAGTAGCTGGACAGGACATAAAAAATAAAAATACCGGTACTTAATTTTTTTCATCAACATGATTGTTCGTCAACTTGCAAGGAGAAACAGTGTGAAGACAGAAGAGGGAGAACGGATGTATTTTGGGTTTGAACCTGTTGATTAAGGTGGAGCTATAAACACTGAAGCACTGCTCCGTAAGCGGTGCTCTAAAACATAGCCAGCTAACTAGCGACCAACGTTTCGCCATAGTATTTTAGCTACTTTTAAATCACTAATCCTCGCCTGTATGGCAACAAATAAAGTACGTTTCTTCCAAATATCCTTCCTGCAGGACGAGGAATAACTAATTATGCTTCACTACACACGGTAGGAGAAAACAATAGCTCACCACTAGCAGCAATCCAGTGCTCTTCAATGTAAACAAAAGGGAGGGTCGACGCAGATATCGAGGAGAAGGATAGCAAGTATAAACCCCGTTTCCATATGAGTTGGGAAATTGTGTTAGATGTAAATATAAACAGAATACAATGATTTGCAAATCCTTTTCAACCCATATTCAATTGAATGCACTACAAAGACAAGATATTTGATGTTCAAACTCATAAACTTTTTTTTTTTTTTTTGCAAATAATAATTAACTTAGAATTTCATGGCTTCAACACGTGCCAAAGTAGTTGGGAAAGGGCATGTTCACCACTGTTACATGGCCTTTCCTTTTAACAACACTCAGCAAACGTTTGGAAACTGAGGAGACACATTTTTTAAGCTTCTCAGGTGGAATTCTTTCCCATTCTTGCTTGATGTACAGCTTAAGTTGTTCAACAGTCCGGGGTCTCCGTTGTGGTATTTTAGGCTTCATAACGCGCTACACATTTTCAATGGTAGACAGGTCTGGACTACAGGCAGGCCAGTCTAGTACCCGCACTCTTTTACTATGAAGCCACGTTGATGTAACACGTGGCTTGGCATTGTTTTGCTGAAATAAGCAGGGGCGTCCATGGTAACGTTGCTTGGATGGCAACATATGTTGCTCCAAAACCTGTATGTACCTTTCAGCATTAATGGCGCCTTCACAGATGTGTAAGTTACCCATGTCTTGGGCACAAATACACGCCCATACCATCACAGATGCTGGCTTTTCAACTTTGCGCCTATAACTATCCGGATGGTTCTTTTCCTCTTTGGTCTGGAGGACACGACGTCCACAGTTTCCAAAAACAATTTGAAATGTGGACTCGTCAGACCACAGAACACTTTTCCACTTTGTATCAGTCCATCTTAGATGAGCTCAGGCCAGCGAAGCCGACGGCGTTTCTGGGTGTTGTTGATAAACGGTTTTCGCCTTGCATAGGAGAGTTTTAACTTGCACTTACAGATGTAGCGACCAACTGTAGTTACTGACAGTGGGTTTCTGAAGTGTTCCTGAGCCCATTAGGTGATATCCTTTACACACTGATGTCGCTTGTTGATGCAGTACAGCCTGAGGGATCGAAGGTCACGGGCTTAGCTGCTTACGTGCAGTGATTTCTCCAGATTCTCTGAACCCTTTGATGATATTACGGACCGTAGATGGTGAAATCCCTAAATTCCTTGCAATAGCTGGTTGAGAAAGGTTTTTCTTAAACTGTTCAACAATTTGCTCACGCATTTGTTGACAAAGTGGTGACCCTCGTCCCATCCTTGTTTGTGAATGACTGAGCATTTCATGGAATCTACTTTTATACCCAATCATGGCACCCACCTGTTCCCAATTTGCCTGTTCACCTGTGGGATGTTCCAAATAAGTGTTTGATGAGCATTCCTCAACTTTATCAGTATTTATTGCCACCTTTCCCAACTTATTTGTCACGTGTTGCTGGCATCAAATTCTAAAGTTATTGAATATTTGCAAAAAAAAAAGTTTATCAGTTTGAACATCAAATATGTTGTCTTTGTAGCATATTCAACTGAATATGGGTTGAAAATGATTTGCAAATCATTGTATTCCATTTATATTTACATCTAACACAATTTCCCAACTCATATGGAAACGGGGTTTGTACAAGAGCCGTAGTTGATATTGCAATGATTACGTTGAGATTTTTTTGTCTTTCCTTTTTAAATTTTTTTTCTTATGTTTACAATCTCAGGAAATACGTCACTGAACACATGAAGACTTTAAATATGACCAATGTATGACCTTGTAATTACTTGGTATCGGGTCGATACCCAAATTTGTGGTTTCACCCAAAACTAATGTTAAGTATCCAAACAACAGAAGAATAAGTGTTTATTACATTTGAACAGAAATGTAGATGAAACATGTTAAAACTGAAATAACCGGATAATAACAGTAAATGAATAAATAGATAAATCATACATTTTCTACCGCATGTCACTCGAATTTGACAAAATAATAGAATGAGAAATGACACAATATATTACTGCATATGTCAGCAGCCAATTACAAGCCTTTCACTACAAGTGAAGTTGCCTACTATCTTATTTAATGACAAAATTGTTCTTTGATTGCAATAAAAAAAACGTATGTTTAATGTATCATAATATTTTTTTGTTCAAATAAAGCCAATAATGCATTTTTTTGCGGGCGCCTCTATTTGGAAAAGTATCGACAAGTATCGAAATACATTTTGGTACCGGTACAAAAAGGTATCGGAACAACCCTACTGTGTACAATGTACAGTATGACTACATTAATATGGTTCTGTATTTTGATATATAGACTTTTGCAAATAAATATACAATTACATACAGATTTAGAGCAATGTTTATAACATTGTGATATATACAGTATATCTTATAGTGCATGTGTTTTTGTGGTGACACCATCAGGTGTCGGAAGAATGAATTTTTCTATAAATACTAACGTTAACGGTGAAAGTTACAGCCATACATTTTACCCATGTTGACGCAACAACGTTTTTAGAATGAGGCCTCTGGTTTGCCGGAGAATAATAACAAGATAGCGCAGGAGGGGTCGTTACTGTTGCCAATTTAAAACTTCACCCAGTAATCAAAGCACTCTCAAGACTGCTCATGAAAAAGTACTTGCGACAAATCTCGTGGAGACTTTTGGAGAATTCTCAGTGAGCACCAGGTGCTGCTATGGGCCCCTGCACCATCTAAAGGCACTGCAACAGACAATGTAAAGATGACAAGGAGGTGGTTGAACAATATACTCGGTATTACAAAAACACAACATCGGCCTTAACCACACCAAAACAACATCCTAAAACTCAATTGTCCTCTTCAGCCTGCACCCACATACTGCCAGAACTCACCCTGTTACATTCATGGCCTCACAGACGGTGGGAAATCACAATACAGGGACCTCGACATCCACCCGTTATGTGTCTAGCACCGCAGCCATTTTGTGCCCGGCAGCACATCCATTGTGGGCGGGCTTATCGATCTCTGGTGCTCATTCAGTCAGCACCACAGTGCTGCTGTTAGCAACTGTGCTACTTTGTGTACCTCTTAAGTGTTTTTAGTCTGTTTACAACATGTTTACAGTTTTGTTAGCCTAATAGGAGTAAAAACAAAAGAAATGACAAGCAATGTGTGGTTTGAAACATTCAGAAAATATCCACAACATTGTCGACACTGCCTCCCTGCCTTCTTCTGCTGCACACCAAGAAGATTTAACAGAAAAGGTCAAATGGATTTAATTATTTATTCCTGATCATTGTAGTGACCTGCCTGATAAAGTTAAGAGTTTTGTGATTGTGAGTGCACCACAAAGCTAGTAACCGTGTGCGTTGTGTGCGTGAGTGTCAGTATGGTGGCTGAAAATTTAGTTCAGCTAGTTGTTGTTTTGACTTTGTTAATGCATAGAAAAGTTGACCCTTGTTATCAACCAATCAATCAAAGTTGACTTATATAGCCCTTAATCACAAACGTCTCGAAGGGCTGCACAGGCCACAACGACACTGATCCTAGAAAGAAGTAAGCTTATTAAATCCTTTTCCCTTTCCATACTTACACATTATTCACTTCCTGTTCTTAGTTTGTACACAATTTATATCAGTGCATTCCAAATACAGTTCTCTTCATAAATAGTTAAGTCAGTTTTGATTTACTTAATGAGATTACTATTTTTTAAATCTTCAATAAGTTCAAGGTTTGTTATAATTCTTTCTCCTTTTACTTTGTAAACACCTTTTGTTTGAACAGTTTCTTAAACTGCATCATATTAGAACATTTTTGACTTATTTGCTTAAATCATATCTCCACATACTTAAAGGTTTTAAAGGCCTACTGAAACCCACTACTACCGACCACGCAGTCTGATAGTTTATATATCAATGATGAAATCTTAACATTGCAACACATGCCAATACGGCCGGGTTAGCTTACTAAAGTGCAATTTTAAATTTCGCGCAAAATATCCTGCTGAAAACGTCTCGGTATGATGACGCCTGCGCGTTACGTCACGGATTGTAGAGGACATTTTGAGACAGCATGGTGGCCAGCTATTAAGTCGTCTGTTTTCATCGCAAAATTCCACAGTATTCTGGACATCTGTGTTGGTGAATCTTTTGCAATTTGTTCAATGAACAATGGAGACAGCAAAGAAGAAAGCTGTACGTGGGAAGCGGTGTATTGCGGCAGGTGTTGTGCCGGATAACGCACCACCGCCGTAGAATGCACCTCCTGACTGTTGTGCCGGATAACACAGCCGGTGTTTCATTGTTTACATTCCCGAAAGATGACAGTCAAGCTTTACCATTGGCCTGTGGAGAAATGGGACAACAGAGACTCTTACCAGGAGGACTTTGAGTTCGATACGCAGACGCGGTACCGTGAGTACGCATGCAGCTGCGGCTTCCAAACATTTGATCGCTTGCCCATACGTACGTGCCGCTATGTGAATGTCACGTACATAACTTTGGGGACTTTGGGGAAATATATGTGTTGTATTAACTTTGGGGAGGTGAACGGTACTTTGGGCTGTGGGATTGAGTGTGTTGTGCAGGTGTTTGAGTTGTATTGGCGGGTTATATGGACGGGAGGGGGGAGGTGTTTGTTATGCGGGATTAATTTGTGGCATTATAAATATAAGACTGGTTGTGTTGTGGCTAATAGAGTATATATATGTCTTGTGTTTATTTACTGTTTTAGTCATTCCCAGCTGAATATCAGGTCCCACCCGCCTCTCACAGCATCTTCCCTATCTGAATCGCTCCCACTGCCCTCTAGTCCTTCACTCTCACTTTCCTCATCCACGAATCTTTCATCCTCGCTCAAATTAATGGGGAAATCGTCGCTTTCTCGGTCCGAATCGCTCTCACTGCTGGTGGCCATGATTGTAAACAATGTGCGGATGTGAGGAGCTCCACAACCTGTGACGTCACGCGCATATCGTCTGCTACTTCCGGTACAGGCAAGGCTTTTTTATCAACGACCAAAAGTTGCGAACTTTATCGTCGATGTTCTCTACTAAATCCTTTCAGCAAAAATATGGCAATATCAATCAATCAATCTTTATTTATATAGCCCTAAATCACAAGTGTCTCAAAGGGCTGCACAAGCCACAACGACATCCTCGGTACAAAGCCCACATACGGGCAAGGAAAAACTCACCCCAGTGGGACGTCGATGTGAATGACAAACCTTGGAGAGGACCGCATATGTGGGTAACCCCCCCCCTCTAGGGGGGGGGGTTACCAATATATATACCAATATATATATATATATACCAATATCGCGAAATGATTAAGTATGACACATAAAATGGACCTGCTATCCCCATTTAAATAAGAAAATCGCATTTCAGTAGGCCTTTGTGTGTTGTACGGGCATACAAATGTTTGAAGTTATATTTTCTCAAAAGTTCTATTTCTCCTCTTATATTGTGAAAAAAATGCACATTCTTTGGTAGCAGGTTAAAGTTTGCTTTGTGCAAAATTTTAGCAGTTGGAAAATGCACCAAACTGTTGAAATTCAATATTTTGGATTTAATAAATCAAGGGTTTGTATGTTCTCTATATCCAACGTAACAAATTATTCGAACTGATCTTTTTTGTAACACAATTACAAACTTTTGTAGTTATTTCCGTATATTTCTACACAATAACAAATGGTAACACTACCGACCAGTAGAGTATATGGAGTACATTTTGGTCTAGGACATATTTTGTTTTGTTCATGATATAAATATTTATTGCCACCATATGTTGTATATTTTTTATGTTCATTTCATCATCTATTATTACACCCAAATATCTGATTTTATTTTACTCTGTCTATTTGTATTTGTGTTTGACTTTATCTCCTGCTGTTTCCAAATAGCATTATTTTAGTTTTACTGAGATTCAAAGATAGTCTGTTTTTGTCAAATCATTTCTTTAATTTATTGATTTTTTCTGTTTTTATTTATATTAGCTTCTGTGTGTTCTCTCCTGAACATCATGCATAATGTGTTGTCTGCTAATAGTACTAACTTGAAGTCTTTTGTAACTTTACAAATGCTGTTTGTATAAACATTAAAACATTTTGGTGCCAGTATTGACCCCTGGGGTACGCCGCAAGATATTTTTAGTGCTGTTGACATATCATATATCACCGAGCTTCACGTATTGCTTTCTGTTGGTTAAGTAGCTTCTTACCCAGTACAAGACCCAGTGGCGGGTCGTGCGTTTCCCACCTAGGCCTTCAGTGATGTCCGACTTTGATGATTACCTCTCAAAATACCATCATTGATGTCACCACATGACCATTGCTGGAGAAATACTATACAGGAACACATTTACTGGGCATTAAACCACATTAACAATGTACAAAACGGTTATTTTCTGGCGCATTTAAAAATCAATAAACACGCATCAGCAATTAAAACCTACCTACTCAGTGGCCTAGTGGTTAGAGTGTCCGCCCTGAGATCGGTAGGTTGTGAGTTTAACCCCCGGTCGAGTCATACCAGAGACTATAAAAATGGGACCCATTACCTCCCTGGTTGGCACTCAGCATCAAGAGTTGGAATTGGGGGTTAAATCACCAAAAATTATTCCCGGGCGCGACACTGCTGCTGCCCACTGCTCCCCTCACTTCCCAGGGGGTGATCAAGGTGATGGGTCAAATGCAGAGGACAAATTTCACCACACCTAGTGTGTGTGTGACAATCATTGGTACTTTAACTTAAAACATCTTATGTGGTACTGTCATAATTAAAATTGCAAAAAACATATTAAACGTGAAAAAAATAAATAAATTAAATATATGAACTCACAATTTGTAGAGCCCATTCGATGCTGTATAAGCCGTCTCACAAGATGTAGTTTGTTTTTAAAAATCCTTCTTGAAAATGGCCTTGCAAATATATGTGTTGTCTTGTCTAATCATAAAAGATGCAGACGAGGCGTGTTGCTGAGTTCTTAAAGTTTACTCCACAGCGTGCTCGTCAATAACATGTAGCCGGTATGGCTACATTCAACAACCTAAAAGGGGCTACTGCGCATGCTCTTCACGACTGTGGCATGCTGGGTAAGAGTTCTTATGTTACCTAGCTCATAACATCACTATATATCTGCCTTAGGCCATCTAGAAGACCTTACTGACAACAACTCGTGATCTGATTGACTATTGCAACTGTCTGTCAAATGTGTATGTCCGTTTACTTACAGTGCACCCGCATTGTTGATTCTGAAGGCCTCCGGCAGATTTCATACGTCATTGCAACATAATCTATCTGAATTCTGATTGGATACAAACTAAAATTAAAAACAACAGCGCTGGAAGGAGCATAATATGACATGAAGAAAATATGAATACTTTTAGATATTTAGGGAAAGTAAATAAAAAATTACTTTTCTCTTTAATTATGATCATGATTTCTGGTTATGTTGGCCAGCAGAGAAGACCAAGGCCTTGTCAAGACCAGTCCTCTAATGTCATACCGTTCTAATTTGTTGATTACTTTAAAGTCAAAGTTAAGTTAAAGTAACAATGATTGTCACACACACACTAGATGTGGTGAAATCTGTCCTCTGCATTTGACCCTTCCCCTTGTCCACCGCCTGGGAGGTGAGGGGAGCACTGAGCAGCAGCGGTGGCCGCGCACGGGAATAATTTTTGGTGATTTAACCCCCAATTCCAACCCTTGATGCTGAGTGCCAAGAAGGGAGGTAAGATTATGATATTATGATTAACTGTGTCAAAAGTTAGTTAGATCCATAAACACTGCAGTTGCACACTGTATGCCATCTATTGAGTTGGTAATTTCCTGTTAGTTGCGTTGGTAATTTTCCTCTGTTAAAGTTGTAATGGCTACCAAAGTAACTGATCCCTACAGTAACACTTTTGCTGCTTTTTCCTTCACTCTATTGTACTTTGCTTGATTGTACGAATGCATTAGTTGGAGCGAGACGCTAACAAACAACAATACTTTTAAGAATGTCGCCCATGGGAAGGAGCCCAGTATGAAGGGCAGTAAGAAAATGGGCCGCATTGCAGCAAAGTGGAGGCTGGAGTTGAATACTGCATGGTCCACAGCGGTTTACAGCACAAATATGGTGAATTATTCTTATTCTGCACGCACACCCCAAATTGGATCAGTTTCCAAACTATACCTAAAGGCAGTATTTTTCAACCACTGTGCCGCGGCACACTAGTGTGCTGTGAGATACAGTCTGGTGTTCCGTGGGAGATTATGTAATTTCACCTAGTTGGGTTAAAAGTTGGTACATTTTAAGTTTACTTTATACAAACCCCGTTTCCATATGAGTTGGGAAATTGTGTTAGATGTAAATATAAACGGAATACAATGATTTGCAAATCCTTTTCAACCCATATTCAATTGAATGCACTACAAAGACAAGATATTTGATGTTCAAACTCATAAACTTTATTTTTGTTTTGCAAATAATAACTAACTTAGAATTTCATGGCTGCAACACGTGCCAAAGTAGTTGGGAAAGGGCATGTTCACCACTGCGTTACATGGCCTTTCCTTTTAACAACACTCAGGAAACGTTTGGGAACTGAGACAACACCTTTTTTAAGCTTTTCAGGTGGAATTCTTTCCCATTCTTGCTTGATGTACAGCTTAAGTTGTTCAACAGTCCGAGGGTCTCCGTTGTGGTATTTTAGGCTTCATAATGCGCCACACATTTTCAATGGGAGACAGGTCTGGACTACAGGCAGGCCAGTCTAGTACCCGCACTCTTTTACGATGAAGCCACGTTGATGTAACACGTGGCTTGGCATTGTCTTGCTGAAATAAGCAGGGGCGTCCATAGTAACGTTGCTTGGATGGCAACATATTTTGCTCCAAAACCTGTATGTACCTTTCAGCATTAATGGCGCCTTCACAGATGTGTAAGTTACCCATGTCTTGGGCACTAATACACCCCCATACCATCACAGATGCTGGCTTTTCAACTTTGCGCCTATAACAATCCGGATGGTTCTTTCCTCTTTGGTCCGGTGGACACGACGTCCACAGTTTCCAAAAACAATTTGAAATGTGGACTCGTCAGACCACAGAACACTTTTCCACTTTGTATCAGTCCATCTTAGATGAGCTCAGGCCCAGGGAAGCCGATGGCGTTTCTGGGTGTTGTTGATAAACAGTTTTCGCCTTGCATAGGAGAGTTTTAACTTGCACTTACATATGTAGTGACCATCTGTAGTTACTGACAGTGGGTTTCTGAAGTGTTCCTGAGCCCATATGGTGATATCCTTTACACACTGATGTCGCTTGTTGATGCAGTACAGCCTGAGGGATCGAAGGTCACGGGCTTAGCTGCTTACGTGCAGTGATTTCTCCAGATTCTCTGAACCCTTTGATGATATTACGGACAGTAGATGGTGAAATCCCTAAATTCCTTGCAATAGCTGGTTGAGAAAGGTTTTTCTTAAACTGTTCAACAATTTGCTCACACATTTGTTGACAAAGTGGTGACCCTCGCCCCATCCTTGTTTGTGAATGACTGAGCATTTCATGGAATCTACTTTTATACCCAATCATGGCACCCACCTGTTCCCAATTTGCCTGTTCACCTGTGGGATGTTCCAAATAAGTGTTTGATGAACATTCCTCAACTTTATCAGTATTTATTGCCACCTTTCCCAACTTCTTTGTCACGTGTTGCTAGCATCAAATTCTAAAGTTAATGATTATTTGCAAAAAAAAAAGTTTATCAGTTTGAACATCAAATATGTTGTCTTTGTAGCATATTCAACTGAATGTGGGTTGAAAATGATTTGCAAATCATTGTATTCCGTTTATATTTACATCTAACACAATTTCCCAACTCATATGGAAACAGGGTTTGTACTTCTTTTTGTGCCCTTGTGTGCACGATCCTTTCCATCCTTATCCTTTCCGTCCTTTGTAACTGAGCTATCGTGTGGAAAATTTTCCCTTGTGAATCATGTGGAAAATGTTCCCTTGTGGATCATTAAAGTTTGTCTAAGTCTAAGTCTAAAAATATTTTTTGCAAACCAGCAATTATAATCCGCAAATAATGTGCCATTGTTGAGTGTCTGTGCTGTCTAGAGCTCGACAGAGTAACCATGTAATACTCTTCCATATCAGTAGGTGGCAGCAGGTAGTTAATTAAAACATGGTTTGTCATGATCACAATATGCAACAGACAGCGGGAGGCAGCATGCAGGTAAAAAAGTATCTAATTTTTAAACCAAAAATAAACAAAAGGTGAGTGCCCCTAAGAAAAAGCATTAAAGCTGGCTACGCAGAACGAAACTAAAACTGAACTGGCTACAAAGTAAACAAAGACAGAATGCTGGACAACAGCAAAGACTTACAGCGTGTGGAGCAGAGATGGCGTCCACATCCGCACATGACATGACAATCAACAATGTCCACACAAAGAAGGATAGCATCCGCACAACTTAAATAGTCTTAATTGCTAAAACAAAGCAGGTGCGGGGCAATAGCACTCAAGGAAGACATGAAACTGCTCCAGGAAAATACCAACAAAACAGGAAACGCCACCAAAATAGGAGCGCAAGACAAGAACTAAAACACGACACACAGGAAAACACCAAAAAACTCTATAAGTCACGGCGTGATGTGACAGGTCGTGACAGTACACCTACTTTGAGACAAGAGCTATAGTGATGCATAGTTGGTTATGGTTTGAATTCATATCTAACAACTGCGAGAACGACTTTTCACTGTCAATATCGGCTGCTGCGTTAAAATTTTTTATGTTTTTATGTACTTTCTTAATGAAAAAAATGTGCCTTGGCTCAAAAAAGGTTGAAAAACACTGCCTTAAGGGGCCAGAATTAACTCGCCACGTCCCTGGACTGAGGACAAATGACGATAATAGACTTAATGTGTTGTCCTACTGAAGTTGAGTAGCACACTTCCTAGCTGGATGCAGTGGTACTACACAGAGCCGTCATAGCGGGAGACGCAGTGTGACTTTCTGACACCCGAGAGGCACATGAATATATTATGAGGAAGCACAACACACAGTGAGAGAAAGGTACGCACACCTGGCGATCTGTTACAAGGCTCCAGGCGTGTCAGTTGTTGGTGTCACAGTCAACAGTCATGCAGCAGGAGGACCAATTATTCATACTCTTAAGAAAACATGCAGCACAAACCTTAATGGCTTCCACCGTGTCGTATTTGTCCAGCTTGTTGATGTGGTTGGTGATGCTGGTGTTGAGCGGCGCGGCCGAGATGGGGTGGATGACGGTGGCGTCGTGCGACTGCTGCTGGTAGCGCTGGCAGTACGAGTACACCAGCAGGGTGACCAGGCAGCCCAGGATGGAGCTGCTCAGACCCACGGCGATCATGTGGAAGAGGTTGAAGTCTGGAAAATGTTACGATTTTTTTTTTATGTTAAAATTTGTTCTCCAGCTTCTTTGAAAAATAATTAATATTTTGCCACATTCCATAAATAGTAATTATTAGGAATAGGATCACACATCCTGCTTCAAAATGAATAGTTGTCAGGTTACATATTCCCGTGTTGACACCCATATATCAGAAAAAAGTCTAAAAAAAGATGTCTTGTATTATTTTATATATATACCGTAAACAATTTATCTCCAAGCGAGGCTGAGTTTTTCCTCTTGCTACGCACAATCACTTAAGTATGGGATTTATAAAAACACAATAATTTATTGGGTTCATTCATTTTGCACAAAGTCAGGGTTTTTGCAGTTTTATATGAGACCCCTGAGAGTTTGGGTGCTAATTTTAAGACAAAGGTGATACATCAAGCAGACTCATCAGATAATATAACAATTACAACCAGTGACGTGCAGTCACTAGAGGCAGGTGAGGCGGGGCCTCACCTGCCATCATGGAAAGAAAAAAAATGTAAAAAGAAAATGTTTTATTAAATTGTTATATGTATCCAGTGATTATACTATAACGTTATTTTCCATTTAACTTCACCCGTTTTAGATAATTTTTATTTAAAATCGCTGAATTTTCACATTTGCCGTTCAAATACTGAGAAGAGACGGTGCGGTGAACAGCAGCCAGTTGAGGCACGCCTCACCATGGATTGCGGACTCGGCTAACTGCTGGCCTGCTGTGCAGTGAGACCGTATTGCTATATGAATTATATTATACATTTCCATAGTTTAGTTAGCTGAGGTATATAATGTACAGTGTATTTTGTCAACAACTGTATGTGTGTAAAGTATTTCTTGTGCTGAACGATCATAAAACGGCTGCAAAAGACGCACTGGCTGAGGCTCCAGTAACCCCGCCTCCTGCACCCCCGCTGTAGAATGCACCGCAACCCCTGACGGGAGTGTTATATCAACTAAAGCCCACACTTAAACTTTCCACGTGCAAGATTGAATCTATTTAAAAAAGTTATTTCATAAGAAGCCAAAAAGTGCAAAAACAATAATGTTGGTGTTGGAGGAGTTGTGAATGACTGCAGGGCCACAACATTAGGTGCACCTGCAGACTGCAGGTGTACCTAATTCACAACTTTAATTAACTAATTCACGAACATTATTGTTTTTGCACTTTTTGGCTTCTTATTAAATAACTTTTGTAACCTATTTTTATGGGCTTTCCTCTTTGTGATGTTAAGTTCCTGTTATGCGCTGTTATACAGTATATGCCTTGAGCTCTTATTTTGAAGGCGCTAAGAGCGGAAGTGATGACACGTTGGAGTGGAGCGGAAGTTTTTGAAAGAAGGTAAATAAAGTGGTCCTTGTGTAAACTGGAGCCTCCGTGTTTGTTATTTTGTAGTTTCATACAGTATAGGCGACATTTATAAACCCTCGGTTACACTTTTTTAAATAGATTCAATCTTGCACGTGGAAAGTTTAAGTGAGGGCTTTAGTTGATATAACACTCTCATCAGGGGGTGCATTAATCCAGCACAACAGTGGCTCATGGACTTATTTTATAAGTAAAGGTAAGACCATAATAACATTTTTTTTAATTAAATGTGCTTTTTTGTGTGCTACAGTTTGTATGTGTAAAGTTAAAGTTAAGTTAAAGTACCAATGATTGTCACACACACACTAGGTGTAATGAAATTTGTCCTCTGCATTTGACCCATCCCCTTGATCACTCCCTGGGAGGTGAGGGGAGCAGTGGGCAGCAGCGGCGCCGCGCTCGGGAATAATTTTTGGTGATTTAATAACCCCCAATTCCAACCCTTGATGCTGAGTGCCAAGCAGGGAAGAATATTGGTATGAGCTTTTAAACATAACCCGTTAACTGCTGCCAATCAAATGGTGAATAAGATACTCTTTAGGGTTCATATGTTTGTAAATCTGACTGTGATGAAGTCAGTGCCTCACCAGCCATCAACCTCACCGCACGTCACTGATTACAACATTTTTTAACTACAACCAACAAGTTGTTGGATATTAATTTAACAGCCCTTCCAGGATTACACAGGCTTTTTGATTTTATGAATTTGTTATCACTGTTTTCAGTGTTCCTTTTAATCTTAACCTAAAAAAAGCACAGGATTTCAACAGACATTTGAAAATAAATACTGTATTGGTGTTTTATTTGTTTTAACCCACACATACCTAAAAGTTAAATGGTAGATTTTTTTTTAAAGTATTTCCCCCCGCAATTTTTCCACAATGGCTTTAAATACACATGAACATTGCACCAACACACAGTCGTGTAGTTAAATGGGAATATGTTGAAGAGGTTCATGTATTTATAAATGGTTGCTTTATATAGGCTAGTAGAGTAACGTTTTGTACCTGACAAGTCACGTGACACCTCTGATGAAGGCTGCAGAAGCAAGGTAGCCGAAACTTGTCAGGTACAAAACTTTACCTTACTAGCCTACAGTGTTGGGTTAGTTACTGAAAACCAGTAACTAGTTACAGTTACTAGTTACTTTATTTCAAAAGTAACTCAGTTACTAACTCAGTTACTTACACCAAAAAGTAATGTGTTACTGTGAAAAGTAACTATTTAGTTACTTCTTTTTTTCTTCTTTTTTTTTTAAAGCTCCCATTAATGCCCTTTTTGCCTTCATTTCAGTACTGTTATTGCACTGGAGAATAATACAATCTGTTGATCAACTTGACATGCATTTTTATTTTCCTTTTAACATAATTAATGAAAAACAGTGCAACATAAAAAGGCATTCCTCCTTTCTTTAAACTTGGACCAATGACCATTAATAAAAAACAAGTTTAAGTGCAACATAAGAAGAAACATCATCTTCCTTGAAACATAGGTAGTGAAATAAAGCCTGACATCTGGAGTGATGCTGCTGTCTTCCACACTTGGAGCCATGGATTGTAGAATCCTTGTTTTCAGTGGCAGGATCATTGACACAGATGGTGATGTTTCAGTGCTCAGTAGAGATGTAACACTTTTGAGGGGTTTAAGCACCTAGAGGACCTCATCTGCCACTCTCACATCATCACACATAGACCGCGCCTCTTTTCTTCTCTCCGGCTTGTGACAGAGGAAGATTCAGAAGAAAGACACCGCAGCGCTTCTGTTTCTAGCCGATACTACATCAAAAGTAACGTAAAATAACGCAGTAACGCATCATGTAGTAACGGTAACTAAATTACTGAATAAAAAAAAATAACGCGTTAGATTACTAGTTACCGCCGAAACTAACGGCGTTACAGTAACGCGTTACTTTGTAACGCGTTAGTCCCAACACTGCTAGCCTATATAAATCAACCACTTATAAATACATGTGAATAGTGTGTGAATGTGAGTGTGAATGTTGTCTGTCTATCTGTGTTGGCACTGTGATGAGGTGGCGACTTGTCCAGGGTGCAGGGGCGCCGAAAAGGGGGGGTAAAGGAGACGGATTCTAGGGGCCCATGATGGAGGGGGGCCCAGAGAGGCCCCTAATGATGATGAAATTATAATACAGAAAAAATAATGACACTGTGTTGGTGGCCCTGTAAAGATTCTTTTCATGGGGCCCAAAATCCCTAGCGGCGCCCCTGCCAGGGTGTACCCCGCCTTCTGCCCGAATGCAGCTGAGATAGGCTCCAGCACCCCCGCGACCCCGAAAGAGACAAACGGTAGAAAATGGATGGATGGATGAATAATAACATAACATGACTAGATTACATTATCATATTCATGTTAACATTTGAGATAGCTCGCGATTAGGGCTGTAGTTTTCAGCTAGCCATTGACACTCGAGTTGCCAGCAAACGATTAGCACTATAGTTGTCAGCTCGCGATTAGTGCTCTAGTTGTCAGCTAGCAAGTAGCGCTCTAGTTGTCAGCTAGCGATTGCCGCCTTAGTTGCCATCTAGTGATTAACGCGCTAGTTGCCAGTGAGTGATTAACACGTTAATTGTCAGCTAGTGATTAGTGCACTAGTGGCCAGCTAACAATTAGCGTGCTAGTTTTCAACTGGAGATTAGGGCGCTAGTTTCCAGCTAGCTATTAGCAGCACAGTACTGGTATTATTTGCAGAAGATGATTGATTGGCTGCAGTCTACCATCACTCCATGAGTACACCTCCAGGGCCCTGAGGCGTGCAGGCACATGGACTGTTTAAAACCCTTCCATCTGGTAAGAAGATGCGATCCATAAGGACCAAAACCTCTCGACTCAAAAACAGTTTCCGTCCCTCTGCTATCAGCCTCATCAAAAATGTCCCTGCCCTCACATTACACAACTCTCATCAGCCCCCCAGTCACAAAACATCACAGCAATGTTTCTTTAACGCTCACTAGAATTCACATTTTTTATTATATGCACTCCATTGAACCTTTTGTCAAATGTTTTTGTTAGTTTTTTGTAATTATGTTTATATTTGACATTTTTAAAATGATATTCTATATATTGTCAATTGCTTCTTATATTTTATGTTGCCAAACTTCATGCTATTTTGGCTTTATTTCGAATGTTAGCTGTTTTTGCACCAATACACCAAGACAAATTCCTTGTATGTGTAAATATACTTGGCAGTAAAAACGATTCTGATCTAAATATTGTTAGTATTGCAAAATAACAAAGTACCTTTAGGACCACTTTAACGTAAAAGACAATCATAATTATATATTACGTTTGTAGATGTTTACGTTTGTGGGTCCTTGGCCAGGAAAACTTTGAAGACCCCCGCACTAGATGACAGTAACAGTAGGTACTCAGAGCTCATTGTTAAATTACTGTACTGTTTTAATACATCCCTTACGGGATCGCGGGGGGTGCTGGAACCTATCCCAGCTGCACTCAGGCGGAAGGCGAGGTACACCGCCTCATCGCAGTGTTTTAATACAAAACCCAAAACAGTATTTGTAGCAACATATGTTGCCATCCAAGCAACGTTATCATGGACGCCCCTGCTTATTTCAGCAAGACAATGTCAAGCCACGTGTTACAACAGCGCGGCTTCATAGTAAAAGAGTGCAGGTACTAGACTGGCCTGCCTGTTGCCGATATGCGATATTCCGATATTGTCCAACTCTTTAATTACCGATACCAATATCAACCGATACCGATATAAACCGATATATGCAGTCGTGGAATTAACACATTATTATGCCTAATTTGGACAACCAGCTATGGTGAAGATAAGGTACTTTTAAAAAAATTAATAAAATAAGATAAATAAATCAAAAACATTGTCTTGAATAAAAAAGAACGTAAAACAATATAAAAACAGTTACATAGAAACTAGTAATTAATGACTGTTAAAGGTTAGTACTATTAGTGGACCAGCAGCACGCACAATCATGTGTGCTTACGGACTGTATCCCTGGCAGACTGTATTGATATATATTGATATATAATGTAGGAACCAGAATATTAATAACAGAAAGAAACAACCCTTTTGTGTGAATGAGTGTAAATGGGGGAGGGAGGTTTTTTGGGTTGGTGCACTAATTGTAAGTGTATCTTGTGTTTTTTATGTTGATTTAATAGAAAAAAGAAAAAAAAACACGATACCGAAAATAAAAAAACAGATACCGATAATTTCCGATATTACATTTTAACGCATTTATCGGCCGATAATATCGGACATCTCTAATATATATATATGATCAAGGGTGATGGGTCAAATGCAGAGAATAATTTCGCCACACCTAGTGTGTGTGTGTGACAATCATTGGTACTTCAACTTTTTAACTTAATATATAGCTCGGCCCCTGGCCAAATTTTTATAACCCAATGCGGCCACTGTGTCAAAAAGTTAGGGGACCCCTGGATTAGACTGTTGCCGTGCGTGTTTGAGAGGCACTCAGAGATAAACTTGATTGCCGAAAATTATGCTGAGGGCCAAAATGTGCAGGGAAGTTGCGGGTTTTGGACAGAGTTGCGAGGCCGTGCATAATTTGCAGGCAGCTCCCGCTTATCATAAATATTTTACACAAAGTAATAGAATATTTTTTCTATGGCAAAGATGACTTTTGGTTATTTGCCTGTGAACACACACACACATTCCTCGAGCACCATCTGTCATTGTGGAGCTGATTGCTTCTTATCAATGCTTGAGTACTTTCATTAACACTCCAGCAGCTGTTAGGGCAACGAACATGCTTTGGCACTGAACATGCTTTAAAGAGCTTTTATTGATCCACTCAAGAGTGTGACCGTGTTGCTGTGGTGCATTTTAGTAAGGATTGTTGCACTTGGGTTTTTAGTCACTGCTGCAGTACGCCAACACTGGAGTGTGAGTCAGACAGTGTAATTCAGACTTGTGCAAGATTATCAAATCAGCATTTTCCTCTAATGCTTCTTCTTTTACAGTGGAATTTACATGCAGTTAAGCAGAATGAGAAATACATGTAGCCTCTCTCCTCCCTCTTACACACACACACACACACACACACACACACACACACACACACACACACACACACACACACACACACAAATACACACACTTATTACCTCCACAGCGCCTCTCCTCCTGGCTGGAGTGTGCAATGGAGACTTCTGGTAAAAGAGGAGGGAGAGAAAGAGCAAAATTACACCCAGGACCATCACAAGCACGCCCCTGCTCGCATGACAAATTGCACCCCCGATGGCGAGCGCTGAGATGAAAGCCTCTTTCAGTACGATAAAGATTAGGCTAAAAACTCTGCTGGCGAGAATCAGGACTTGTGGTTTATGAAAAGTATACACTCTCATTAGAGGAAATGAAGTACAAGACATTTCTAATGAACCTTAATGGACTACCTTTCCCATTAAAAAGGATTGATGATCAGAGAAAATGGGTAATTCTATTACACTATTATATCCTTGCTAATTAATGCAGAACAGTTATGAATCTTTGTTGTGACACATTGTTTACTCTGGGGATTAATGAAAGTGTTCGCCAACGTGTATATACCTGTGTATATTTTTTACACTTTTACAATGAACTTGCAATAGTTATTTCTAGTTTATGAATGATGTGATGAGGTGGTGACTTGTCCAGGGTGTACGCCACCTTCCGCCCGAATGCAGCTGAGATAGGCTCCAGCACCCCCCGCGATCCCAAAAGGGACAAGGGGTAGAAAATGGATGGATGGATGGATGTTTAGTTTTGCTTCAGTGATCCTGTTGTGGAGGAAATCAATGCAGATGGGTGTCACACTGTCATGATCTGTGGTCTGGATCATGTTTTTTGTTATTTTCTGTTTAAGACTCCATAGTTCCTGTTTACGCTTCCTTGTTTGTTTTAGTTTCCATGACGACTGATTAGTTTCACCTGTCTCATGTGTTCGGATCACGCACCTGCTCTAATCAGAGACTATTATTTAAGCCTGTTTTGCCAGTTAGTCGTCCTGGCGACATTGCTCTGCTCATGCCAAAGTTCATGCTGTTCATTTCATGCTCTGTTGATGTACTTTTCATGCTCTGTTCATAGTTAAGTGTTATAAGTGTTGTTTGTTTTATGTCCATAGTTTACTCAAAGTGTTAGTTTTGTTTCCTTCGCTAAGTTGTTCCCTCGCCTTGAGCGCTTTTTGTTTGTACCCTTTATAGTCATAATTAAAAATGTTCCTACCTTCAAGCCTTGTCCGGTCTAGTACGATTGCATCCCGGGAAAACAATCCTCGCAGTAATTTGCGAAAACCACGTCATGACACACACATTACGTACCGCCATTAGCAATAGGGCTGTCTGAGCGGATATTTTAATACCAATGGATGAGGATACATTTATCTTCATGTTTGGGATTTATAGACAGGCCTATACTCGAAGTATCAGTGTGACTTTTTCACGTGTGGCTTTATTCAAGCCTTTGTGTATCACTATTGTTTCCCAAACTTTTTTCCATCAAATACCACCTTAGAAAACACTTGGCTCTCCAAGTGCCACTATAATGACAAACATTAAAATACAGTAGCATAGTAGGCCTTAGGGTTCTACGGTATACCAGTATTGGTATAGTACCGCAATACTAATGAATCATATTCCGTACTATACCGCCTCTAAAACGTACCGGTTCGCCGCCCCCTCACCTCCCACCGTCGTGTCATTGTTGGTTATACGAGCATGTTCGGCAGTGCACAATCACGGGCACTGCAAACACAGTGTGTAGACAGAAAAGGGAGAACGGACGCATTTTGGCTTAAAAACTAAAGATAAAGGTGAAGTTATAACACTGAAACACCCTCAGGAAGAGGTGCTTTAAGACATTACGAGCTAGCTAACGGCTAAAGTCCAGCCGCACTTTGCAGTGTTTTAGCTACTTCTAAATCACTAATCCTCGCCTCAATGGTGACAAATAAAGTATGTTTCTTACAAGTATCATCCCTGCAGGATGAGGAATAGCTAAACATGCTTCACTACACAAAGTAGCTCACCGGTGTCAAAATGTAAACAAACGCCATTGGTTGATCTACACCTGACATTCACTGTAATGCAGGAGCGTATCTCGTTGATACTACTATGATTACATCGATATTTTTTTAGCATCACAAAATCTTTTTTTGTATTTTAAAAATGTATATTATATTTATTAACTCAGGAAATATGTCCCTGGACATAAGAGGACTTTGAATATGACCAATGTATGATCCTGTAACAACTTGGTATCGGATTGATACCTAAATGTGTGGTATCATCCAAAACTAATGTAGAGCATGCAAACAACAGAAGAATAAATTATTATTACATTTTAACAAAAGTTTAGATAGAACATGTTAAAAGAGAAAGTAAGCAGATACTAACAGTAAATGAACAAGTAGATTAATAATTAATTTTTGACCACTTGTCCTTAATAATGTTGACAAAATAATGGAATGATAAATGACACAATATGTTACTGCATATGTCAGCAGCTAAATTAGGAGCCTTCGTTTGCGTACTTACTAATAAAAGACAAGTTGTCTTGTATGTTCACTATTTTATTTAAAGACAAGCTTGCAATAAGAAACATATGCTTAATGTACCCTAAGATTTTTTGTTAAAATAAAGCCGATAATGACATTTCTTGTAGTCCCCTTTATTTAGAAAAGTATCGAAAGTACCGAAAATTATCGAAATACATTTTGGTACCGATACCAAAATGTTGGTATCGGGACAATACTAGGCCTTAATAATCATTAAAACAAGGCAGATGTTTTATTTAACAAGTATATTTCATATTTTGACCACTTTAACAATACACACAATTTGAACAGTAACACTGGGTTTGAATGTTAAATGAAGTAATTCTTTGGCGTATCACTAGATGGAGCTTGCGCACCACCAGTGATACCACAATTTGAGAATCACAGCTCTAAATAATGTACTTTATGTGCGATGTGGGCATTGTTTGCCAGATGAATGTCTTTATACGTGCATGTGTGTGAGCACCTGGTATAAGGTTGGAGTCAGGCGAGCACGGTCGGCTCTCGCTGTTGTTTCCCGAGCACTGATTCCCAGTAGGAAAGAGGACATCACAGTGACGGACACGCAACTGGGCACCCTTTGAGTTGCACTGGGACCACTGGGACCAGCTGGACCAGGTCTCTGGAAAGAGAAGTGACAGTCAATCCCACAGTGTGTGTAGTGTTTGTTTGTGTGGGTCTTAGAAGATTATCCATGCATGACTGAAGTCTGGAGGGGCCTGGAATGACTGGAAAAAAATAACGAATGGAAATTTGATGGACGTGTGTGTGTGTGTTTGTGTGTTTGTGTACCTGGACAAGCTTGAGTGTTGCAAAGTGCCTCCTCAGTGTGCAGGCCAAGGCAGATGTCACCTCCGTAAGCGGGTGGGGGGTTACTGCAAGTTCGAGTCCTCATGTAGTGTCCTCCTCCGCATGTCACAGAGCACTTGGACCATGAAGACCAACAGGACCAGCTGCCATCCACTAAAGCCAACAGGTGGGACAAAAGGTGAGACCAGTTCACTCCATTATGCAGATGATTGACCTACTTTCTGAAGATTACGGTTCTACTACTCCACAATGTTGTGTGAAAACTAGAGTATCCGTTTCATACTTGCCAACCTTGAGACCTCCGATTTCGGGAGGTGGGGGGTGGGGGGGGCGTGGTCGGGGTGGGGCGGGGGCGTGGTTGGGGGCGTGGCTAAGAGGGGAGGAGTATATTTACAGCTAGAATTCACCAAGTCAAGTATTTCATATATATATATATATATATATATATATATATATATATATATATATACTGTATATATTTATATATATATATAGTAAAATAAATATATATATGTATATACATGATAAAATAAATATATATACATATATATATATATAGCTAGAATTCACTGAAAGTGAAGTATTTTCTTATATATATATATATATATATATATATATATATATATATATATATATATATATATATATATATATATATATATATATGGATGGATGGATGTTTGTCTGTTGCCATCTCCTGGTGAATGTTGGCTATAGCGTACTGGGGTTACTTTTTGGTTGGCCAACGATTTACGTGGTGTTGCACACCTGACGTCAAGTGTCTGTTCTGAAGTCTACAGTAAAAAGACATACTTCATCCCCTCGCCTGTTTATTGCCTCCAACTCAATATATTACAACAACATTGCTCCATGCAGACCCTCCAGGTCCGCATGGAGCTGGAGGGGGCGTGGCCTCCAGGTCCCCCTGAATTTCGGGAGATTTTCGGGAGAAAATGTGTCCCGGGAGGTTTTCGGGAGAGGCGCTGAATTTCGGGAGTCTCCCGGAAAATCCGGGAGGGTTGACAAGTATGATCCGTTTACATTGTTGCATACTGGCTACCAGTTGGCTGTTGGAAACGCGTTTCATGTGCACTATTAAAGCTCATCTTATGTGGAAAAAGCTCGTTTTTGTGGGCTCACACCACAATGTTGTCTGAAAAGAGTATATCAAACCACCAACAGCACCAACTGAGGCACGTCTTACTGGCTTCCATTTGAAAGTTGCATACAAATTCCCGGCACACTCTTAAAAGATCTTGTTGTATAGACCAGGTCTGGACAATTATTTTGAGTCAAGAGGACAAATATAGAGAAAAAAATGTGTCTATTTTTAGGAACACTAATACAAAACCTCACAATATTGTCTCATTGAATGCTAAAAACGTTATGACAGACCCCCTTAAACGGAATGTAATTCTACATTTTTTTACTAAACGAGACACCCAAAATGTACATGAAAATAAAGAATGTGGGATTTACAATATTAACTATGAACGATAAAACACTGAATATTGACAACGTATGAACGTTACACCCCCTCTCGGTCGACATATTTTACAATCAAGCGAAACGCAAAAAAAGTGCAACAAACACAGCAAAATATGAACGTGAAGGCAAAAACTCCCACCTCCAATCTGATATATCTGACATATCACTAAACTTTAGAACTTTGTTGTAAAAATCTCCTTCCACGTCTGTCCCTGACACCCGCATTTCAGGCTGGCCGCTCTGGAAACACTCTGTGGAAACGCTCCCCACCCACAGTGCTTGGTGCCTCATCTGAGCTGCTATGACTTAGATTACCATAGTAACTAGTTTATCATGCAAAAGCGCAGATTCCGACCAATGAAATACTTTGCATGGTTCAAGACTTACGGTAAGTTGAAAACTTCACTGCACATCATAATGGCGGCTACAGTTTCGATCTTAAAGATCTACAAAAATGATTTGGGAATGTCCGGCGGGCCGGATTGAAAAGCTTAACGGGCCGCATGTGGCCCCGGGGCCTTAATTTACCCAGGTCTGATATAGACAAAACATCATACACTCTACGTGCTTGCCCCACAATGTTGTGTGAAAACAGTATATCACTTTAAACTGTTGCTAACCAAAACAACAGCGGCAACGGACGCACATCTCACTGGCTACAACTTGGACGTTCTAAACAAAATGATCCTAATAGAAACCGTGACATTTTTCAATAACAATCAATTTTTCATTACACTCTATGTGCTTGCTCCACAATGTTGTGTGAAATTTCACTTTGAAGCATTGCCAACACAAACCGTAGCACCAAGTAGGCATGTCTTACTGGCTAGCACTTGGATGTAAAAAAGTTAAAAAGTTCCTGTGCGCTATCAATTATAAACATTCCCGCTCCACAATGTTGTGTGAATGTTACAACAAACCAAAACATCACCCAATTGGCATTAAGATAACCTTACTTCGTGGATGTTGTTAATTGATTTTCTTGTTAGCATGTATATGTGTGCAGTGTCTTTTTTCCAAGTGTTACACTGTTATGTGCTTGCTCCACAATGTTGTGTGAAAACAAGTACCTCACTTTGAACCATTGTCAACCCCAAACAGTAGCACCAAGTAAAAGCATGCCTTACTGGCTAGCACTTGGAATTAAAAAACAAAGTTTCTGTGCACTTTTAGATATAAATACACACTCCCGCTTCACAACGTTGTGTGGATATTATCAACCAAAACGACACCACTAAATAAGCATTAAAGTAGTCATGACTTGAACGTTGTTAATTAATTTACTAATGTGTCTGTGTGTGCAGTGTCTCCCCCCACCCCCACAGCGTACAATACACCTTTACGTAATTGCGCCATAACGTTGTGAGAAATTTCACTCTGAACCGTTGCAAACTGAAACAGTAGCACCAAGTAAAGCGTGCCTTAGTGGCTAGCACTTTCATGTAAAAAACAAACTTCCTGCAGGCCTGGCCGTAACTACCATAGAGGACAACAAGGTCATTGTAAGTGACAAAAAGAAGATGATATGATCGACTGTAAATATACTGTGTGTAGGACATGGTGTGCACTGTAAATCACAATGCGGTAGATCATACGCTCCTAGTATTAGTGGGGCGGCGTGGCTCGATTGGTTGGGGGGCCGTGCCAGCAACTTGAGGGTTCCAGGTTGGATCCCCGCCTCCGCCATTCTAGTCACTGCCGTTGTGTCCTTGGGCAAGATACTTTACCCACCTGCTCCCAGTGCCACCCACACTGGTTTAAATGTAACTTAGATAATGGGTTTCACTATGTAAAGCGCTTTGAGTCACTAGAGAAAAGCGCTATATAAATGTAATTCACTTCAATATACGATCTTTGGGCTTGCAGAGCAACTTTAGACAACAGAACGTTAAACATTATCCGATTCAAAATGTGCTGTCAACATAACACTGACACTAAATTATACTGACATCACCAATGTTGGTTTCACCTGAATGAAATGGATGTGAAATGCTCTCAGTGTGACAAGATGCTTCATATAATTTCACCCCAAACGTATATTCCTGGCCACGTCATGCCATGTCACTGATTAGAATATGAAGACATATTTCTCCCCTCCCCTCGCGCTGGCTTTCGTGGCACACGTCACTGTAACTGAAACTACTGAAGTAGAAAGTCGTGGGTTCAAATCCTTATCAGAGTTTAAATGGTGTAAAGTTTTTAAACCTTTTTGTTTTAATTATGTTAAAAAGTGTGTAACACGCTAAACTTCAGCATAATAATTACAAAACGTGTATTGTTAATTTTGTTGCTCAAGGTTGACCACATGGTGCTGGGATACCCATGATTTCAGCCGTTCAAACCTCCTCATGGACCACCAATTTTTGACCTTGGTATTTGTCCAAACTCAAGCACCTGCCGCCACACATTCTTCTGTGCGCTCCTCTGAGCGCGCCTCTGGACACGCCCATGGGCGTTCCTCTCCTGCCGCGCCCCCGCTCGGCTGCACCCACTCTGCAATCAACACACCTGACATTGATGAGGACTCCACTTCCTACTTAAACCAGCGTGTCCTGCGTTCCAGTGCCAGAACGTAGCTACTTGTACCAGTACAGTAAGCCCCACACGTCTCTAGCTATCTGCCTATGTGCTTCCTCGCTCTCCGTGTTTTCCCTCCTCTCTGCTCATCGTGTTGTGTCCTGTTTCGTCGTCCAGCAGCTTACCTCTGTTTCCCGGCTTCGAGCTGTGCGTCTCGTCTCTCCGGATTCCCCCTGGACTTCCTGCTGCCTTCCCGGTACTCGACCTCTCGCCTGTCCACGGACCCTGATTCCTCGCTCCTGCCCTTGACCTCTCGCTTGCCCACAGACCTCCGAGCCTGCCTTGCCCTCTCTGGACTTCCGCATCTCTCACAACACGCACCTTCAACACTTTCCGGTAACACTCAGCAGTTAAACGCATCACAAAGTTACACACCACATATTTGGATTAAATACACACGTTATACCTTTGTGTTAATAAACACGCTGCCATTTAATCGACACCCCTGTCTCAGTGCAGTCTCCTTCTTCACTGTACCGTTACCTTTAATATTAATATTTACTCTCGCTCCACAATGTATTACCAACCAAAACAGCATCACCAAAATGTGGCATTGAAATAGCCACAATGTCACTTGTCTCATGACCTCACATGACAGTCTGGACTTAAATATCAGTTTTCTTAATTTCTGTATTATTTCCTGTTCCTGTTTGCCTGCGCCACATGTCTTGTCTGAGCGCTGGCTCCCTCACCTGTCGCTGATTGGCAATCAGGACACACTTAAACCCTGGTTGCCAATAAGGGTTGCTTTTTACGGGATGGGGCTGGATCATTCAGCATAACTTTCCTTATGCTTTCCGTGTCTGGTTCCTTTACATTCACTTCACTGCTGTGCTATTTGGTTTTGCTTTCCCAAATGTCTCTTCATCCCAGGTCCCAGTGACGTGCGGTCACTGGAGGCAGGTGAGGCAGGGCCTCACCTGCCATCATGGAAAGAAAAAAAATGTAAAAAGAAAAAAAATTCATTAAATTGTTATATGTATCCAGTGATTATACTATAAAGTTATTTTCCATTTAACTTCACCAGTTTTAGATAATTTTTATTCAAAATCGCTGAATTTTCACATTTTCCGTTCAAATACTGAGAAGAGACGGTGCGGTGATCAGCAGCCAGTTGAGGCAAGTCACTCAATTGTGCCTCACCATGGATTGCGGACTCGGCTAACTGCTGGCCTGCTGTGCAGTGAGACCGTATTGCTATATGAACTATATTATACATTTCCATAGTTTAGTTAGCTGAGGTATATAATGTACAGTGTATTTTGTCAACAACTGTATGTGTGTAACGTATTTCTTGTGCTGAGCAATCATAAAACTGCTGTGAAGACGCACTGTGTGAGGCTCGCGTAATCCCGCCTCCTGGTGCCGGTTAATGCACCTCCGCCGCAGACTGTACTCCCCGACGGGAGCGCCACACCAACCAAAGCCCACACCCAAACTCTCCACGTGCAAGACCGAATCCACCCCAAAAAAGTCACTTAACAAGAAGCCAAAAAGTGCAAAAACAACATTGCTCGCGCCGGAGGAGCCGTGAACGACTGCAGGGACACAACATTAGGTACACCTGCAGACTGCAGCACGGATTTCATATTTCATTCATTCACAACTCCTCCAACACGAACACCACTGTTCCCGCACTTATAAGTAAAGGTAAGACCATAATAACGTTTTTTTAATTAAATGTGCTTTTTTGTGTGCTACAGTTTGTATGTGTAAAGTTAAAGTTAAGTTAAAGTAGCAATGATTGTCACACACACACTAGGTGTGGTGAAATTTGTCTTCTGCATTTGACCCATCCCTTGCTCACCCCCTGGGATGTGAGGGGAGCAGTGGGCAGCAGCGGCGCCGCGCCCGGGAATAATTGTTGGTGATTTAACCCCCAATTCCAACCCTTGATGCTGAGTGCCAAGCAGGGAAGAATGCTGGTATGAGCTTTTAAACATAACCCGTTAACTGCTGCCAATCAAATGGTGAATAAGATACTCTTTAGGGTTCATATGTTTGTAAATCTGACTGTGATGAAGTCAGTGCCTCACCAGTCATCAACCTCACCGCACGTCACTGCCAGGTCCAGACCAACAACGTTCAACACAGACCAAAACAACATGGATGTTTTAATTGAATTTCCTCCTACTTTTATGTGCTCGCTCCATATTGTTGTGGAAAAAAAGTATATCAGGTTCCAAATGAATATAACGAAGGCAGCCTTTAGTGGTGTACTGTACATATTGTTTGCCAATCATGTGGATAAACCCTCACCTCATTTTGGCAGAGAGTAATTTCCTTTTCGGAAGCACTCGAGAATTGCTTTTAAAGACCCGCTGATGCCTGGCAGCTCTGTGCAGGTAATTGAAGTTGCCGTTGCTTTTTGTCATCTCTGTGTAATTTCTCTATCTCAAAGTGACACGCCAGTCGATTCCTGGCCCTCCATGACGGATCGTTTCATCTCGGGCGGAGTTGTGAGGGGAAAAAAAGCACAGATTCATTTGTTCCTAAACCAGGCAGAAGGTCGGCGTAAACCCCTCCTCACCTACACAGTGTTGGATAAAAAAAACCCCAAAACAATTAGAAGTCGGGAGGATCACCGCTGGTTTTGGGCTACAGCTGATGATGTCTAAAATAACGGCTCGCATTCAGACGGGCGCTAATTGAGGCGGCATTTGTATTCATTGCTGCTCAAGCTGCAGAGCAGACGTATTCATCACCACACTATAGCTGTGGTATGATTAGTCTGTGCATTAAACAGGCAGCAGGTATAAAAAAAAGGTCATTTACGTGAAGTTCTCCTACTAATGTGAGCATGGACTGAATGAACTAACGGACTGTAAAAATAGCATCGATGGCTGTTCACGCCCTTGTCTCCTTTGCTTACTTATAAGCGATGAAGCACTTAGGGAGACAGATTGAGGGTGCTACAGATTACACGCAGATCCAAGCTATTAGCAAGATACCTAAACCCTTCTCTAAGGGGAGGTTTGGATTAATGATTATCACATACAACATCTAACTCGTCTGTGTCGCCCCGAAGACCACACGTGTTTGACGCAAACATTTCTATTTCGCCAGCTCAGTTCCTTCGTCAAGCAAAGGATTCCGCTAATTAGAATGCTTCCTTTTGCTGGAGTGCAGAAAAAGAATAGTCCCAGGGTTTTTTTCCACAACAAAACAAGGTCTGCTATAGCCGGCAGCATAATTAGCCTGCTATGTAATTACATAGCGGAGCGCCTAAGGGACCTTTGATTCTTTGGTGTAAATTGGGGTTTTGATCGCAGCTCAAAATGATCTGCGACTGATTGGGATATGTGAGGATTTTGGCAAGTCATTTGGTGCCAGGATTCTTACTCAGGGTAGGGGGTTCATTTATGGAATTGCATATTCATCTGTGTGGCAAAATGAGAGAAATTAATTGCTTCCCCCTGAGACATTGTGCAAAACTATTGTGCAAAAGTCTCAGGCCACTCATTTCCACTAAACTTTGCAAAGGGGTAGTATGGCACTGACCAAGTAAGAAGTCATTAAATTGCAGCACTTGGAGTGTCCCCCGAGGAATCATGACACGGCAGTTGTCGTCATCCTCCATTAACTAGGAAGTAGCCTACAAACTAATCAAATACTAACATTATTTTTGTTAGGTTTGCATTCACAGTAGTTCATTACAAAAAGTAGTACCTTGGGATGGAACGATAAACGGTATTAACGATAACTGCATGAAATAAACGATAAACGGTTAGTATTTCCGTTTTAAATAAAAATCACAGAAAAACCGTGATTGAAAACTGCACTTTGATAAACTCACAGACTGGCAGTAGCTTGCTATCTTAAATGCTAACATGTAAACAAGAGACATTAACGTATACTTGCCAACCCTCCCGATTTTCACGGGGGACTCCCGAATTTCAGTGCCCCTCCCGAAAATCTCCCGGGGCAACCATTCTCCCGAATTTCTCCCGATTTCCACCCGGACAACAATATTCGGGGCGAGCCTTAAAGGCACTGCCTTTAGCCTCCTCTCTCACCGGAAAAGGAGACTATTATATATGTCTCCGTTGTCCCTAGGTTTATCTATAACCCATAAAGTAGGCAGGCACGGAGTTATTTCTCAGCGTGTGTTTATTCCAGCCGGCACGTTAATACACTAAGACACAACATCCGGATTCCCATCATGTATTGCTTCAAAACAACGGCAAGTAGTAATGTCCAAAAACATAACAGACGAAGCAAAAGAACGAAGAAGAGACATGGCGACGACGAGTAAGAAGAAGAAGTACGCTTGCCATTTCCAAAATGATTGGAAAAAATAATTTCAGTTCATCCAGGACAGCTCAAAGGGGAAGGGATATGCTGGCTGCAAATTTTGTAGATCAGTCTTCTCCATTGAACACGATGGCCGAACGGATATACTCATTCATGAACGGATTATTTATTTACATATACTGTATATATATATATATATATATATATATATATATATATACATATATATACTGTATATATATATATACTGTATATATATATATATATATATATATATACTGTATGTATATATATATATATATGTATATATGTATATATATATATATATATATATATATGTAAGAAATACTTGAAAATATATACACCCCCGCTACCCCCCCCCCCCCCCCCCCCCACCTCAACCCCCCCCCCCCCCCCCCAACCCCGACCACATCTCCCGAATTCGGAGGTCTCAAGGTTGGCAAGTATGCATTAACGTCTTTCCCCATTAAAAAACAACATACCCCTATCTAAACTTATACAAACACATTGTGTGGGAGCAACTAACTTATTCAATTGTGCATATTGAACATACAAGCAGTTCTCTTTTAGACAGTGATCGCTCTGTACTCAAGAATATGAGATGGAGGTGTTTTTACGGTGTGTTCAAGAACCGCTGAACATAGGACACAACGCTCGCCAGAAATGATAAATAATTACAACAGATTTGATTTGTTATGCACTTTTCATTGTAATAAATCTTAAAGTCCTACAGTACAAACCAATGTCTAAAACAATAAAAGCTTAACCATTAAAAAAGATAAAATACTAAGACTAAAACACTATCAGTGAGGCATAAGAAACGTGTTTTTTTATATTTCAGTTATTAAAAAAATAACTGTGTGTGTGTGTGAATATAAGTACTTTTTGAGCATATTCAACAATACCGCTATAACCATGATAAATCCTCAGTTTTCATAAAATGTTCAGCCAAAATGTCAGAAATTACCATTCAGAATATGTTTGAAGTAACATGTTAACACTTTTTAACTGCCATGTTCAACACTGAATGATTAAACATAAAAAAAAAAAAATACAACTTTGAAGACAATAGACACATTATTTTAAGCAGGCACGTGCAGAGTGGTCCTCAAGCACCAGTCCGTTTCAATTGCGTGAGAAAAGTGCCCTTTCTTCCTTCATTCAAAAATAAAAATGACTATCTGTAATCAATTCCCCCTGAATATGTTTGATATCTGACACAGCATATATTTGAGTTCTTGTGAAAATTCTTATCATAAACTGCTGAAGGGCTTTCACAAGCCCACGGCGACCTCCACCCGTCCCCTTCTTTTACGTGCAGTGCGCTGAGCCTACAGTACGTCTCCACTGACACGCGGCAATGTTTGCAAAATCCCCTGACGTTAATTGGTGCTAAATTAACCACAACATTAGCCCCACTGAAAACATTGGTTCGACGTTTCCTAAACAAAATAGAAAAAAGAAGCCTCATCCAGTTGTTTGTCTTGTTTAATGAAAGGGATAGTGGGCATACCCACAACATTTGTATTTCAATATTTGATATATTTCATAGTGAAATTAAAAAAATAGTTTTTTAAAATTTTCATCACAAATCATCATAAAATCAGTAGAAATGACCCCCTCAAAAAAACCCATGTTCAATTCGGTTCACATTACTTGCTGGAAGCGGAATAAATACTCAGCTATTCACTCTGACAGAGGAGATGACAGTAAGATAGATCATTTAACGGCAGTTTTGCTCTTCTACAAATTTGAAAAGTTCACAGTTTTGTTTCACTTAAAATCCCTATTATTGAGATGAAAGGTTGGTCTTGAGTTGAGCTACATCAGTCTGGTGAAGTATATTTGCTATATGTTGTGTGAATGCTCCAAAATTCATCTATTTATTAAACTTCTTCTTCTTCTTCTCCAGATTTTGGCACGCTCTACCTTCCACATTTTCCACCCGATTCAAACCGTTCCATCTTCAAACTGTTCAGCCTATTCGGGAATCACGGGCTTTCCCTTGACAAATTCCAAAAATTCCTCAGATTTTCCAGAATTCCAGGTTTTCCGGGACATGTTTCCCATTCAGAATGAATTGGCCATTTTGCAAACATTCACCATTTCCACATTTTTCAACCGATTCAACCATTCCACCTTCAACACATTCCAACATCTTGGAAATTTAAACTACATTTTTTCCAAGTTCAAAAAAATTCCAGGATTTTCCAGAATTCCTGGTTTTCCAAAGCCCTATTTTCACTCTTTTTTCTGGCGACTACTCATTCCACATTTTTCAACGCATTTCAACCGTTCCACCGTCAAAACATTCCTCTTAATCAGGACAAAACACCAAGTTATTTTTTGAACTGGAAAAATTCCCGGTTTTCCCGACATTTTGTAATACCATTTCTCAATTCAACCATTACACTTTCAACACATTCCACCATCTTGGAAATTTAAACAAATTTTTTTCCAAGTTAAAAAAAATTCCAGGATTTTCCAGAATTCCTGGTTTTCCAAAGCCCTATTTTCACTCTTTTTTCTAGTGACTACTCCTGCCACATTTTTCAACGCATTTCAACCGTTCTACCGTCACAACATTCCTCATAATCAGGACAAAACACCAAGTTATTTTTTGAACTGGAAACATTCCCAGTTTTCCCGATATTTTGTAATACCATTTCTCAATGCAACATGTTACTACTTCAACATTTCTCAACCGATTTGAAAAATTCCAACACCAACCATTTCAACTCATTCTGGCCATTCAAGTTGTTTACCGTTTTCAAAAAGATTCCCGCTTTTTCCTTTTGGGATATTCCCATTGAAATCAATGGGACATTCTTCAAAGTTCCACAACTACCACATTTTTCATCTGATTCAAACTGTTCCAACTTCAAAATATTCAGCCTGTTTGGGAATTGTGTGCTCTACTTCAACAATTCTAAAAAGAATTCCAGGATTTCAGTTCAACTTCAGCATTGGAGCATTCACATGCAAATCCTTCAGGAATTGCCTCATCTAGTATTAATAGGTGTGTAACAATTTGTACTAAAAACAATTCGATTCGATCGTTATTTGTGGTTGCAAATTCAAGTACAATCAGTTTTCTTTAAGGAACGATCTGATCCGAAACGATTCAGTAACTTTTTAGCAAAAAAAATCAATCTGTCATATTCTGGGAGCCCTGCTGCCGCCTGTCTGCTTTGTGTTGCAGTGCCTGGTTTTCTGAGCAAACATTGCGCACACTTTATACCCATTTCCACCTGACTACTCAAGCTCTCCGGCCATTCACTCGGCGCAAGATGATTCCTGATACTGCACCCTTCCAGTCATGTTCCTCTCTTCTGCTCTGGCTCCACTCATGCATCCTGTTCATGGGGCTCTGACCCAACTTGTTCATCTCCAAAACCTTTTGTGTACGATTTTCATTTCTCCACACTTTTTGTGTGCATCCCGAGTTGTTTTTCCTCACTTCTTTTTCAGTGCGCCTTTTGTTATTGTTTTTATTCTTCCTTCTCTGCGTAAGGGTCCTACTCCGGCGGAGGCCGATCGCAGTATGACTATGAAATAAATACTGGATACTGCACACTGCAGGCGAAATTTTCTATATTCTTGTTATTTCTTGTAAGGGAATAATGTATAAATGGTTATGGATACAAACAAGTATACAACAACAATTAATGGCCAACGCATTCACATCTTACTTGAATAAAGTGAAACCAACACTTAAGCTTGGATTAATAAGAGAAAACTTTTTCTGCTCTCATTTTCAATATTCAAGCAATTTTTTAGAAAAGTACAGTAAACAAAATTTTAACAGTAGATTTACCTGCTAAATAAAGTTCCTTGACCCGGCCATACAATATCTGTTCTCCACCCTGGCGACACTGATGACGGACAGCGTCCCAGATGTGCGGAAGCATGAATGCCCTCTCATCCTTGTTGATGGTGTTGGCCATTTGCTTCCTAATTTCCATTGCACCATTCATCCATCTGTAGTATTTCTTTATTTCTGATTACATTACTTTTCTTTGGCTGCCAGTCGTGTGTTGTGTGTTAAACTTCTGTTCCAAAAGTTGGTGCGTCGCCGTAACTTGCTCCGCTGTTACTTCCGTTTTATCACTTAAAGTTGAGTTGCAGCTGTGAATTATTGTGTTGTGTCGTTTGGATTTGTTGTGGCTATTGCACTGTAAGTTTTTGTGTTGTGATTACTGATATTGTCTTGTGGCGTTTGCATTTGTTATGACCTTTCTCGACCACCGTAGCTATCTGCCATTTTTGTTTTGATGACACCCCAGGCAGGCAAATAGACTTAATGTTTAACATCTTCATTAATAAAAGTGCTAAACTTCTGTCTGCCCGTCCTAAATCCGATGTTTTTGTTTTTCTAGTATCGATAAAATCGATAGATTCCCTTTACCCTTTAAATACCTATCATCCGGAAGGCAAACTGGCCGAGCACAGATCAATATGACGTATTTTCTGGACCATTGGGCGCACCGGATTATAAGGCGCACTGCCGATGAGCGTGTCTATTCAGGTCTTTTTTCATGCAAAAGGCGCACCACATTAAAAGGCGCAATAAAGCGGTCATATTATGATTTTTTTCTAAATTGAAAACTAGAGATATCCAATAATATCGGCCTGCCGATATTATCGGCCGATAAATGCTTTAAAATGCAATATCGGAAATGATCGGTATTGTTTTTTTAATTATCGGTATCTTTTAAAAAATTTTTTTTTTTTTTTTTAATATTAAATCAACATAAAAAACACAAGATACACTTACAATTAGTGCACCAACCCAAAAAACCTCCCTCCCCCATTTACACTCATTCACACAAAAGGGTTGTTTCTTTCTGTTATTAATATTCTGGTTCCTACATTATATATCAATATATATCAATACAGTCTGCAAGGGATACAGTCCGTAAGCACACATGATTGTGCGTGCTGCTGGTCCACTAATAGTACTAACCTTTAACAGTTAATTTTACTAATTTTCATTGATTACTAGTTTCAATGTCACTGTTTTTATATTGTTTTACTTTCTTATTTATGCAAGAAAATGTTTTTATTCATCTTATTTTATCTTTTTTTTTTTTTTTTTTAAGTACCTTATCTTCACCATACCCAGTTGTCCAAATTAGGCATAAAAATGTGTTAATTCCACGACTGTATATATCGGTTGATATCGGTATCGGTTGATATCGGTATCGGTAATTAAAGAGTTGGACAATATCGGAATATCGGCAAAAAGCCATTATCGGACATCCCTATTGAAAACACTTCCTTGTGGTCTACATAACATGTAATGGTGGTTCTTTGGTCAAAAATATTGCATAGATTATGTTTTACAGATCATCTTCAAGTCGCTTTCTCACAGTCGCTTCAGGATGCGCCGTTTTGTGGGCGGTCTTATTTACGTGGCTCACCTTAGGCAGCGTCTTCTCCCCGTCATCTTTGTTGTAGCGGTGTAGCGTGCAAGGACGGGGGTGGAAGAAGTGTCAAAAGATGGAGCTAACTGTTTTAATGACATTCAGACTTTAATTAAATTAATAACGAAGCAGCATCTCCTCATCCGTGGCTCATTAGTGCAACAACACCGGAAATGTGTCCCGTGAAAAAAATGGTCCGACCTGAACTCTTTAATAACTAAAGTTCCGTGGGCGATTTATGTAAACTCACAACACTGGTAGTTTTTAGCACTTCCATACCGAGATATAAGTTAAAACTTTACGCTACTTTGTATTAGAAATGGCAACACCAGAGGGTGAATGTCCCATAACAAGAAGATAGAGAAAAAGAAGAAGCTTATCGATTACGGCATCGACACAGACTACAGTGGCGGACGTGCGCAAATTTACAGGATTTATGCAGATCTCAAATACACATCAGCAGGTACCAGAAGGTAAGAAAAGTTGGTTTTGCATAATATTGTGAAATAAAACGCCAGATAATCCATCCATCCATCCATCTTCTTCCGCTTATCCGAGGTCGGGTCGCGGGGGCAGCAGCCTAAGCAGGGAAGCCCAGACTTCCCTCTCCCCAGCCACTTCGTCCAGCTCCTCCCGGGGGATCCCGAGGCGTTCCCAGGCCAGCCGGGAGACACAGTTTTCCAAACGTGTCCTGGGTCTTCTCCGTGGCCTCCTACCGGTTGGACGTGCCCTAAACACCTCCCTAGGGAGGCGTTCGGGTGGCATCCTGACCAGATGCCCGAACCACCTCACCTGGCTCGTCTTGATGTGGAGGAGCAGCGGCTTTACTTTGATTTCCCCCCGGATGACAGAGCTTCTCGCTCTATCTCTAAGGGAGAGCCCCACCACCCGGCGGAGGAAACTCATTTCGGCCGCCTGTACCCGTGATCTTGTCCTTTCGGTCATAACCCAAAGCACATGACCATAGGTGAGGATGGGAACGTAGATCGACCGGTAAATTGAGAGTTTTGCCTTCCGGCTCAGCTCCTTCTTCACCACAACGGATCGATACAGCTTCCACATTACTGAAGACGCCGCACCGATCCGCCTGTCGATCTCATAATCCACTCTTCCCTCACTCATGAACAAGACTCCTAGGTACTTGAACTCCTCCACTTCGGGAAGGGTCTCCTCCCCAACCCAGACAATATGCCTAATTAATGAGTGCCATTTTGCGGTCCTTATACACACACCATAGTAATACTTGTATCTCGTGACTACGGTAGCCGTAATGTGCCGACAATCCATCAAGCGGTGCGGCTTCAAAGTCGTACTAAAACATTTTGACAGATTTTTGAGTGCTGTGTGTAATGTTCTTTATTTTCAATGGAACATTTAAAGTTTTGGTGTTGTTTACTGGCGTCATATTGCAGTCTACACGTATCTCTTATGTGTGACTACCATCTACTGGTCACACTTATCATTACACCATGTACCAAATAAAATTGCTTCAAGGTCGGTAAGCACAACCAAAATTATTCCGTACATTAGGCGCACTGTCAATTTTTGAGAAAATGGAAAGGATTTTAAGTGCGCTTTATAGTCCGAAAAATACGGTACTTGAAATTAGGAATCCCGCGACCCCGAAAGGGACAAGCGGTAGAAAATGGATGGAAATTAGGAATACAAATCGATATATGTCGCTCAATCGTTACGCCTTTAATTATTAGTGAGATTGTCACAGTGGCACATGTCGGCTGATGGCGTGACCCCAGGATGCAGAGACAAAATGCCGCTAGCAGATCAAAGAATTTAATTCTATATTTAGAGAGCAAAAACTGAAAGAAATGAAAGGCTAGTATTCTATGTGGAGGACATGTAGTGCGCATACCTTAATCCTGTACTTGAGTTATATTGAAGGTATTTCAAGTGTTACATTCAAGTGTTTGTATTGACACAAAAATTCCCATCGTCTGGAGGACGTAGCTGCCACGAAGATAGATGAGCATTTTTTTGTTCCAAAGAGGTTCCTTTCTCGGCTTTACCAAGTTGTAAACGTTTTTCACATGAAGGTAAATGACATGTGTTGCGCCCCCTATTGGAGAAATGTATGTACCCAAGGGGGGCTTGGCAAAAAAAAAAACAGAGTAACTTATGCAAACTGACAAAAAAGGCCATAATTCAGCGCTGGCCATGAGCAACAGGTGAACCTAAATAGACTTGATTAGAAATAGAAAACAGGTTCTGGCAGGAAACTAAACAGAAAGCAAAGGTGCTGCAAAGTACAACCAAAATAAAAGCACCAGGACAGGAAATGATACAATGACCAAGTAAAGGCAGAAGTAACAGTCATGGTGTCATAAAAGAAATAACGCTAAAACTAGGAATGTCCGATAATGTTTTTTTGCCGATATCTGATATTCCGATATTGTCCAACCTCTTTAATTACCGATACCGATATCAACCGATATATACAGTCGTGGAATTAACACATTATTATGCCTAATTTGGACAACCAGGTATGGTGAAGATAAGGTACTTTTAAAAAAATTAATAAAATAAAATAAGATAAATAAATGAAAAACATTTTCTTGAATAAAAAAGAAAGTAAAACAATATAAGAACAGTTACATTGAAACGAGTAATTAATGAAAATTAGTCAAATTAACTGTTAAAGGTTAGTACTAGTGGACCAGCAGCACGCACAATCATGTGTGCTTACGGACTGTATCTCTTGCAGACTGTATTGATATATATTGATATATAATGTAGGAATATTTATAACAGAAAGAAACAACTCTTTTGTGTGAATGAGTGTGAATGAGTGTAAATGGGGGAGGAAAGTTTTTTGGGTTTGTGCACTAATTGTAAGTGTATCTTGTGTTTTTTAAGTTGATTTACAGTCAAGAAAATAAGTATTTGAACACCCTGCTATTTTGCAAGTTCTCCCACTTAGAAATCATGGAGGGGTCTGAAATGTTCATGGTAGGTGCATGTCCACTGTATGAGAGATTACCTAAAAAGAAAAATCCAGAAATCACAATCTTTGATTTTTTAACAATTTATTTGTGTGATACAGCTGAAAATAAGTATTTGAACACCAACATTAATATTTGGTAGAGTAGCCTTTGTTTGCAATTACAGAGGTCAAACGTTTCCTGTAGTTCTTTAGCAGGTTTGCACAGACTGCAGGAGGGATTTTGGCCCACTCCTCCACACAGATCTTCTCTAGATCAGTCAGGTTTCTGGGCTGTCGCTGAGTAACACAGACTTTCAGCTCCCTCCAAAGATTTTCAATTGGATTTAGGTCTGGAGACTGGCTAGGCCACTCCAGAACCTTGATATGGTTCTTACGAAGCCACTTCTTGGTTTTCCTGGCTGTGTGCTTTGGGTCATTGTCATGTTGGAGATCCAGCCACGACTCATCTTCAATGATCTGACTGAGGGAAGGAGGTTTTTGGCCAAAATCTCACAATACATGGCTGCAGTCATCCTCTCCTTAATACAGTACAGTCGTCCTGTCCCACGAGCAGAAAAACACCCCCAAAGCATGATGCTACCACCCCCATGCATCACAGTAGGGATGGTGTTCTTGGGATGGTACGCATCATTCTTCTTCCTCCAAACACGCATAGTGGAATTATGACCAAAAAGGTCAATTTTGGTCTCATCTGTCCACAAAACTTTCTCCCATGACTCCTCTGGATCATCCAATGGTCATTGGCAAACTTAAGACGGGCCTTAACATGTGCTGGTTTAAGCAGGGGAACCTTCCGTGCCATGCATGATTTCAAAGCATGACGTCTTAGTGTATTACCAACAGTGACCATGGACACAGTGGTCCTAGCTCTTTTCAGGTCATTGACCAAGTCCTGCCGTGTAGTCCTGGGCTGATTCCTCACCTTTATTAGCATCATTGAGACCCCACGAGGCGATATCTTGCATGGGGCTCCACTCCGATTGAGATTGACCGTCATGTTTAGCTTCTTCCATTTTCTAATGATCGCTCCAACAGTGGACCTTTTTTCACCAAGCTGCTTGGCAATTTCTCCGTAGCCCTTTCCATCCTTGTGGAGTTGCACAATTTTGTCTCTGGTGTCTTTGGACAGCTCTTTGCTCTTAGCCATGCTGAATGTTTGGGTCTTACTGATTGTATGGGGTGGACAGGTGTCTTTATGCAGGTAACGACCTCACACAGGTGCATCTGATTCAGGATAATAAAGTGGAGTGGAGGAGGACTTTTAAAGGTGGACTAACAGGTCTTTGAGGGTCAGAATTCTAGCTGATAGACAGGTGTTCAAATACTTATTTTCAGCTGTATCACACAAATAAATTGTTAAAAAAATCAAAGATTGTGATTTCTGGATTTTTCTTTTTAGGTTATCTCTCATACAGTGGACATGCACCTACCGTGAACATTTCAGACCCCTCCATGATTTCGAAGTGGGAGAACTTGCAAAATAGCAGGGTGTTCAAATACTTATTTTCTTGACTGTAATAAAAAAACAATAAAACCAGCAAAAAAAAACGGTAAAGATAATAAAAAAAATGATACCGATAATTTCCGATATTACATTTTAACGCATTTATCGGCTGATAATATCGGCAGGCCGATATTATCGGACATCTATAGCTAAAACCAACTGTACAAGCAACAAGTAGGTAACACGTACACGGGGCAACACTTCACAAACTCTAAAAATGTACTTGGAGCAACTAATTACAAGATGCTGCAAAGCATGCTGGGAATTGGCATCACTCCCATTACTGGTGGTGCTCCAAGTTTTTCAGCATAGTAGTAGTTGCCCGATATTCGTTTTGTTACCTGTTACATGTTGTGCTGGCATTAATGTGTTCACACCGTGATGGTAGTTACTCTACTGAATTCTGATGTCATGCAAGGGGCCACAAAAAATGGCGAGTTTGAGAGTACTGACCTAGAAGAAGTCGAGTGAACTAGAATGTGGTTGAAGTCTGAACATTTGAGTAAAAATGCTGACAAGGGCTTTCCTTACCAGGGCATGGTGTAACGTTGCACTCCTGGTACTCCTGCGCCGACCCCTGGCAGGTGTGCCCGCCATACTTGGGCTCCGGGTTGCTGCAAGTCCGCTTCCGGCTGCGGATCCCGCGGCTGCAGTCTCTGCTGCACTGAGACCAGGAAGACCACGAGGACCAGCCGCCGTTCACGGTGCGCCCGGAGATCTTCCCCAGATGAAGAACCTCGCCTAAAGCAGCAAGAAAGAGAGACGTTGTTGAAAACTCCGAGATGTAACAGTGATGGATCGGCGACAGCTGCACTCTTAATTATTATTTTCTCAAGATGGATTCAGTAAGATGAGTGCAGCTCATCAAATGACATCAGTTTTCGTTCATGGCGCTCTCATTTAGAAGGAATCAAGAGGAAGAATCTAAAACTGCAATTTTTACCACGCTATGATTACTGCATGTGTTAACCAGGGCTGTGGGAATATGGCGTGTTTAAATAAGAAGACATCTGTTTGAGCGAAGGACAATCACCTGCAAGGAAATGACAGTGGCTGTCCAAGAGTCATTCAACACCAGAACCTCTACGAACAGATATTAAGACAAGATGGACCTTCTTTTCCTTTTTATTCCCTTTGCAGGCTTTTCCCTCCATTCTCCATCTACCTCACAATGTTTTTCCTGTGGTTGAGCTGCTTTGTATTCTCAGGGAGACCGAGTGTTTACCTTGTGCTAGTTCTCAACCTCTTCATAAATACGGCCGACCTTGGCGCGGTGCACGGGGCCGCCCGATCACCAGGGCCCGTCGAGGCGCTTGCGCTTCATCGATTCTAAGCGGGCAGCGGGGTGGACCGCCCCGCCTGCAGCTGTGACCTGATACTCTTCATCCGGACCTCTTTAAAGGCAAGCTGCGCGTGATTCTCGCGTTTCATCTCATCCATGTAAACATTTACATAAGCACAACCTCCTTGCTCACGCTCATACAAAAATGCAAACATGCACACTACAGCGTGAACATAACTTGAACATCTTACATTTCAACCAATACGGTATCTAATCCCAGTCCTAAAAGATACACATTTGCAGTACTTTTGTGTTCATGTGTTAAATGTTAATTTGATGTTACATTTATTTTATTTTATATTTTATTTATATATATTTATTATATTATATATTTTAAATTTATATTTACGGTAGTTAATTTGATGATACTTTGATGATACATTTTAAAGACCTGCTCAGTGGCCTTGTGGTTAGAGTGTCCGCCCTGAGACTGGAAGGTTGTGAGTTCAAACCCCGGCCGAGTCATACCAAAGAATATACAAATGGGACCCATTACCTCCCTGCTTGGCACTCAGCATCAAGGGTTAGAATTAGGGATGTCCGATAATATCGGCCGGCCGATAAATGCGTTAAAATGTAATATCGGAAAATTATCGGTATCGTTTTTTTTATTATCGGTATCGGTGTTTTATTTTTAATTTTTTAAAATTTTTATTAAATCAACATAATAAAACACATGATACACTTACGATTAGTGCACCAACCCAAAAAACTTTCCTCCCCCATTCACACAAAAGGGTTGTTTCTTTCTGTTATTAATATTCTGGTTCCTACATTATATATCAATATATATCAATACAGTCTGCAAGGGATACAGTCCGTAAGCACACATGATTGTGCGTGCTGCTGGTCCACTAATAGTACTAACCTTTAACAGTTAATTTTACTAATTTTCCTTAATTACTAGTTTCTATGTAACTGTTTTTATATTGTTTTACTTTCTTTTTTAATCAAGAAAATGTATCTTCACCATACCTGGTTTTCCAAATTAGGCATAATAATGTGTTAATTCCACGACTGTATATATCAGTTGATATCGGTATCGGTTGATATCGGTATCGGTAATTAAAGAGTTGGACAATATCGGAATATCGGCAAAAAGCCATTATCGGACATCCCTAGTTTTAGCGTTATTTCTTTTATGACACCATGACTGTTACTTCTGCCTTTACTTGGTCATTGTATCATTTCCTGTTCTGGTGCTTTTATTTTGGTTGTACTTTGCAGCACCTTTGCTTTCTGTTTAGTTTCCTGCCAGAACCTGTTTTCTATTTCTAATCAAGTCTTTTTAGGTTCACCTGTTGCTCATGGCCAGCGCTGAATTATTGCCTTTTTTGGCAGTTTGCATAAGTTACTCTGTTATTTTTTTGCCAAGCCCCCCTTTGGGGACATACATTTCCCCAAGGGGCGCAACACATGTCATTTACCTTCATGTGAAAAAATAAATACCCCCCCAACCCAAGAACACACGTTTACAACTTGGTAAAGCCGAGAAAGGAACCTCTTTGGAACAAAAAAATGCTCATCTATCTTCGTGGCAGCTACGTCCTCCAGGCGATGGGAATTTTTGTGTCAATACAAACACTTGAATATAACACTTGAAATACCTTAAATATAACTCAAGTACAGGATTAAAGTATGCACACTACATGTCCTCCACATAGAATACTAGCCTTTCATTTCTTTCAGTTTTTGCTGTCTAAATATAGAATTAAATTATTTGATCTGCTTGCGGCATTTTGTCTCTGCATCCTGGGGTCATGCCATCAGCCGGCATGTGCCACTGTGACAATCTCACTAATAATTAGAGGCGTAACGATTGAGCGATATATCGATTTATATTCCTAATTTCCATCCATTTTCTACCGCTTGTCCCTTTCGGGGTCGCGGGATTCCTAATTTCAAGTACCGTATTTTTCGGACTATAAAGCGCACTTAAAATCTCAAAAATTGACAGTGCGCGTTATAGCCCGATGCGCCTAATGTACGGAATAATTTTGGTTGTGCTTACCGACCTCGAAGCAATTTTATTTGGTACATGGTGTAATGATAAGTGTGACCAGTAGATGGTAGTCACACATAAGAGATACGTGTAGACCGCAATATGACGCCAGTAAACAACACCAAAACTTTAAATGTTCCATTGAAAATAAAGAACATTACACACAGCACTCAAAAATCTGTCAAAATGTTTTAGTACGACTTTGAAGCCGCACCGCTTGATGGATTGTCGGCACATTACGGCTACCGTAGTCGGTTGATATCGGTATCGGTAATTAAAGAGTTGGACAATATCGGAATATCGGATATCGGCAAACAGCCATTATCGGACATCCCTAGTTAGAATTGGGGGTTAGATGGGTCAAATGCAGAGGGTAATTTCACCACACCTAGTGTTTGGACTTTACTTTAACTTGTTTAATGATAAATCTATTTTCTTTTCATATTTAAAGGGAAACTGCACTTTTTGGGGGAAATTTTGCCTATCAGTCACAATCATTATGAGAGACAAGAGAACACAAGTCTTATTTTTTTTTTAGGATTTTACAGACAATAAAAAAATGCTTGAAAGATGCGACTAATGGGAGTCATTGTTGTCGCCTTCCAATCCCTCTAAAACAACTTCAAAACCCTCCATCAACGTTTTGTATACAAGTATTTATATAATGTAGTAACAGACACGTTCATAACAATATGTACTATGTTCAATATTTATTGTATTTGATCATTTTAACCATTCCCGGGAATGGTTAAAATTCTTCCGCGCATTGATTTCTGTTTCCACAGCAGCGCACTTCCACACTTCCGGCATATACTTATGTTCCTACTTCCGGAATCGAACACGAGTGTGTTTTCTAATCATGGCTTCTGGGTAACAGACAACAAAGACAACTATTTTTGAACAAATGAGGATTCACAACCTTATCTTTTTGAAGCTGAATATATTATAGAAGCGAGCACGAAGGAAGAGTGAGACATTGTAGCAGATGGAAACTGGGAGAGTGAGGTAAAAGCCATTTTGACGCTACAAATATGGAACTTGGAGCCAAGCTATCTCGACAAATTAAGTACTTACCCAAAATCAACAGGAAGCGTCCCTGGCCAGCTGGACCAGATGAACAACTGTCCGTCAAGTGAGTAACTTTAACATCAATCATGATACATGCAGCACATCATGCGTGTTATTACAACTACAGTACACACGCTGTCTGGCTAGCTGTGTACAAACAAAACATGAAATGTTGGCTAATACTTTACAGATACTGTAATATGATTGTTAATGTTTTTCAGTCAGTACAGATTGGTGTCTTATCGCATTGGGTTGTGCATTACAAACTCAAACACGTTTCATGCTGACGTAGAAGCTCGCTTATTTCTTGCCGTAGTTAGCTTTTACAGCTAATACTGTAGCACACTGATTAGACTTAGACTTCCTTTTATTGTCATTCAAATTTGAACTTTACAGTACAAATAAGAACAACATTTTGTTGCATTAGCTCGTTGTAGTGCAGGATAAAAGATCAATAAGGTGCAGATATAAATAAATAGATTACTGTACAGATAAATATATTGCACTTTTGCATATGCATCAACGTTTATGGATGTATGTTATATTGTCTTTATATTCCAGTGAGTTAATCCATTTCGGGGGGGAAATTGAGGGGATTATTAGGATGCGTTCAAGAGTCTTACGGCCTGAAGGAAGAAGCTGCAGAACCTGGAGGTTCTGCTACGGAGGCTGCAGAACCTCTTTCTAGAGTCCAGCAGTGAAAACAGTCCTTGGTGGGGGTGGGAGGAGTCTCTGCAGATTTTCTGAGCCCTGGTCAGGCAGCGGCTTTTTGCGATTTCCTGGATAGGAGGAAGAGGAGTCCTGATGATCTTTTCCGCCGTCCTCACCACATCTGGAGAGACTTCCAGTCTGAGGCATTGCAGGCTCCAGTCCAGACAGAGATGCTGTTGGTCAGCAGGCTCTCTATAGTGCCTATGTAGAATGTGCTGAGAATGGGGGGAGGGAGCTGTGTTCTTTTCATCCGACGCAAAAAGTGCATGCGCTGCTGAGCTCTTTTTACAAGAGCTCCGGTGTGTAGGGACCAGGTCATATTGTCAGTTATCTGCACCCCCAGGAACTTGGTGCTGCTTACGATCTCCTACGCTGTGCCGTTGATGAAGACTGGAGTGTGGCTGGACTGGTGCCTCCTGAAGTCGACGATGATCTCCTTGGTCTTGTCGACGTTCAGGACCAGGTTGTTGGTTCTGCACCAGTCAACCAGATGCTTCACCTCCTCCCTGTAGTCCATGTCGTTGTTGTCTCGGATGAGGCCCACTACTGTTGTGTCGTCCGCATACTTCGCAATGTGGTTAGTAGTGGACCTGGCGCAGCAGTCATGGGTCATCAATGTGAACAGCAGCGGACTCTGGACACAGCCCTGGGGGGAGCCGGTGCTCAGGGAGATGGCACTGGAGGTGTTGTCGCCCACCCTCACAGACTGGGGTCTGTTTGTGAGGAAGTCAAGCAGCCAGTTGCATTGGGGGGGGACTGAAACCAAGGGGGGCCAGTTTGCTCACAAAGTGCTGCAGGATGATGGCGTTGAACGCCGAGCTGAAGTCCAGAAACAACATCCGCACGTGTGTGTCCTTTCCTTCCAGGTGTTCTAAGCTCAGGTGGAGTGCAGAGGAGATGGTGTCCTCTGTGGAGCGGTTAGGGCGATAAGCAAACTGGTATGGGTAAAATGTGGGGGGAAGTAGGGCCTGGCGATATATCGATATACTCGATGTATCGCGGGTTTGTCTCTGTGCGATATAGAAAATGACTATATCGTGATATTCGAGTATACGTTTTCACGCAGTTGCTTTTAGCTGCGGGCATTACACTACAGGCGTTTCTCACTCTTTCTTGTCTCTACTTCTCACAGAGAGATAAAACAAGCGCACCTTCTTACATACGTCACATACAGATACGCCAATCGTCATGGTGCTTTTGTTGACCAGAGAGGAGATTCTATAGAGAAATCTCGTTGGTTGGTTGACCTTTTTGATTACCTTGGTTGCCATTTTATCACAGGAAAGATTAGCCTCTAGAATGGAACCTAAGTAGGTGACCTCATCCTTCCTGGTGATAACAATGTCACCCACTTTTATAGTGAAGTCACTGACTTTCTTAAGGTTGATGTGGGACCCAAACAGGATGGATTCCGTTTTACCTAAGTGTAGTATTTAAATATGTTTACCCTTAAACAGCAGTGGAGTACTGTTATTATAATAACATGTACTTGTCTCACAAGTGTATCATGATAATGCTACCTTGCCTTTCGGTCGCCAAAACCAACAGCGTGACTTATCTCCCTCTCCAACTGGCGCAAATATTGATCTGCACATGGAGTTGCAAGAGATTTAATCCATGCGCCACTGATGAGCTGGACAGAGATGAAGAAAAGATGCAGCGTAAAAGACCTCATCTAAATTCCCTCCCCCCTTATTACTTCACACACTGCTCAAAGGCAAAATATCCCGCCTAAGTGCAAAAAAGGCTTCTCTGACTCCTCAGTGCATTATTATGCAATGTCATGCAGCGTGCATGCAAATGCAAGTGGAGGAAACAACTTTACCCACCTTGAAGCGTTACAAAAAGTTTGGTGACAAAACAAAAAGTGAGAAGGAATTGTCCTAGATTTTAGAGCATGTGTGTGTGTCATGCCATTAAATCCATGAAATGAGGTGTTGTGGTTGCCCACAGTGGAACTAGGCTACAGTATTCCCTGGACTGACCTGAGATCTGTCAGACGGCAGCCGTCCTCAAGGGAAGCTTCTAATGCAAGAGCCAATTAAAATAAGCGCAATTAAGAGTACTAAAAGGACACGAGGGCTTTAATCAACAACACAGGCTCACAAATAGCCACGGTGGGAAGAAAAGTAATGGGACAACTGGTCATCACATGAGGAGTCACTGCCCTTTGCACTCTTTCTACAACATTTTAGAACAGGGGTCCATAAACGTTTTGACTCGGGGGCCGGGCTGTATATGTATATATATATATATATACATATATATATGTATATATCTATACATATCTATATGTATATGTATACATATACATATACGTATATATATATACATATACGTATATATATACGTATATATATATATATACATATACGTATATATATATATATATATATATATATATATATATATATATATATATATATATATATATATAACTATATACATACATATATATATACACATATATACACATATATTTACATATATATTTACATACTGTATATACATAGATATATACACACACACACATATATATGTACATAAACACATATAATTTTTATATATATATATATATATATATATATATATATATATATATATATATATATATATATATATATATATATATATATATATATATATACCTCGCGCACTAATTGACTGTGCACACTTGATGTCACATTATCGATGAAAAAATGCATTTTTAGACAATATGATTTGCCTGAGCGGCTAGGAGACATCGAGAGTAACAAGTGGTAGAAAATGGATTAGAAAGGACAGAGTAAAAAAAATAAAAAATTTAAACAAAAAAAAATAAAAATAAAAATATTTTTTTTTGAAAGTTGGGACTTTGCGCGGGCCGGATTTTGGGGACGCCTGTTTTAGAATGTGGCATTTTGTACGATCAACCAGATATAGTTGTGAGGTCAAATATCAATTAGAAACCACATTTACAGGGTTAGGGTTACATCATGGTCCCATACTGAAAAATTAAAGTTAATTGTGAAAAGAGGTTAAAAAAAGAACATTATGTATAAATGAATACAAAAAATTATTGATTATTATATAAAGAAAACCTTTATGTCGTTATTAAGTATTTATATCAACATTTCAGATCTTTCTTTTTTTCGGGGTGTAATTCTATTTCTACACTGTGCTTCAGGCCAATAAAAAAACTAAACCATGGCCCGCAACTGCACTTTGGTTACACACTTGAAGAAACTGGGGATTTACATGTTTATGTGTTTGGGGCCGCAAATGCATAACTTGCTCAACTCCTGATTTATTAAATTAGTTGACACATTTTTAAAATCAAAATATTGTATGCATATCTTAAATATTACTATTTATTATTACTATAGCTCTTAATATTATTGTTGTTCCTGTCACGTCTTTTCCCCAAGATGCAGATGGACGTCAGGAAGCAGTGTGCAGGTAAGAAAAATGGTTTAATCCAATAATCAGGCCAAAATACGAACATACAAAACGTGCGAATGGCAGGAGAAGCTACGGCAAAGCTTAGCAAAAAGACTATCCAAAACAGGAGCAAGAAGCAAGTAGAACCAACGGAAAAAGACTTGCCAGGCAGAGTGTGGCGCAAGGCAGGAATAAATAGCTCTCTGATTAGTGAGCAGGTGAGCGACCCGACCACTAATCAGAGGCATGTGACAAAAATCAGCACACATGGCAACAAAGAAAACTAACAAGGGCGCTGAAACAGAACTAATCACCTACTAAAGAAATATCAAACTAAACAAAAGTTCCTTACAATTACTGTTAATATGAACAATAATAAAAATAAAGATATAAAATGCAGAAATTATTTAAATAAATCATGAAAGAATAATAACTGTTAATACATTGCTATTATAATAATGTAATATAATTTGAATACATAAATTAAAATAACAAAATCCTAATAAAACTTGTTATTATAGATTTTTTGATTAATAGTGATATGATGATAGTGTTTGTTACGATTCGGTGTTGATCATTAATGGTTTGGACCCCAGGATGCAGAGATGGCAGGTGAAATGCAGGTAAAATGTATTTATTAACAAAAATAAAGAAATAGTGCAGCCCGGAAGTGCACAGGAAGCATAGGTAAAATCCTGATTGGCAACCATGGACAGGTGTGTCATGATTTCCATTCAGGGACAGCTGAGGGAGACAGCGCTCAGACAAGAGAAGTGGCGGAAGCAAACAGGAAGTGGAAAAACAACAAAAATAAGAGCGCTGGGCAGGAAATAAAACTGTCCACAATGTTATGTAATGTAATCTGCTCAGTGGCCGAGTGGTTAGAGCAGACCTGGGCAAATTAAGGCCCGGGGGCTGCATGTGGCCCGTTAAGCTTTTCAATCTGGCCCGCCGGACATTCCCAAATGACCGTAAGTCTTGAACTATGCAAAGTATTTCAATGGTTAGAATCTGTGCTTTTGCATGATGTACTAGTTACTATGGTAATCTAATTAGTTACTATGGTAATCTAAATAGTTACTATGGTAATCTAAGTCACAGCAGCTCAGACGAGGCACCAAGCAGTGTGGGTGGGGAGCGTTTCCACAGAGTGTCAGCCTGAAATGTGGGTGTCAGGGACAGACGCGAAAGGAGATTTTTACAACAAAGTGCTAAAGCTTAGTGATATATCAGATGTATCAGATTGTAGGTGGGGGTGTGACGTTCATATGCTGCCAATATTCAGTGTTTTATCGTTCATGGTTAATATTGTCAATCCCACATTCTTTATTTTCATGTACATTCTGCGTGTCTCCTTCAGTAAAACAATTTAAAACTCCATTCCGTTTTTTAAGGCGGTCTGTCGTACCGTTTTTAGCATTCAATCAGACAATATTCTGAGGTTTTATATTAGTGTTCCTAAAAATAGATATACCGGCCCCCAGACATTTTTTTCTCTAAATCTGGCCCCCTGAGGCAAAATAATTGCCCAGACCTGGGTTAGAGTGTCCGCCCTGAGATCGGTAGGTCGTGAGTTCAAACTCCGGCTGAGTCATACCAAAGACTATAAAAATGGGACCCACTACCTCCCTGCTTGGCACTCAGCATCAAGGGTTGGAATTGGGGGTTAAATCATCAAAAATGTTTCTATGGCGCGGCCACCGCTGCTGCTCACTGCTCCCCTCCCCTCCCAGGGGGTGATCAAGGGTGATGGGTGAAATGCAGAGGGTAATTTCACCACACCTAGTGTGTGTGTGACAATCATTGGTACTTTAACTTTAATGTGAGATAACGACAATTCATAATTGAATGGGTAAGATTAAATCAGCTCTGCTTCTTCCTATTCATTTTTTAGACATGTTCATTAATAAGAGTCTGTGCTCATATTAACCTTGTATGCATGTTCAAAATAAACCAAACCAAACACATAAAAACATTAATAATGAATTGAAAGTGAATTGAAAGTACTTTTCTATGAGTATACACATGACCTTGCTGCCTGACTCCATAGAAGATGGTGCTTGTGAGTGTGATGGTTAAAAAAAAAAAAAAGACGGCTAACTTGTGTTCCTTTCCTCTACAACACGTCTGTGCAGTTTGGTCTTCAAATGGTCCAAAAACACCGACAACAACAACACAAGAGCCCCTGCTGGCCACATTAGAACGCTCAAGAGATATCCTGCTGGTCTACCTCCAGTTTAAAGTGCCTTTCTGGACCATCAGGTTATTATCACATATGGCTCCCATCAGAGCTGCCGTCTGACATCCAAGGTATATTAAATCAGAATGCCAACTCAGCGATTCTTTTCATATGTTGGCTTATCAAGATTGTCTGGTCAGCATCGCTTGATGTCAGCTTCTGATGGACAGGTTTGCCTTTGAACGCATCACCAAATATTTGGGCCGCACAAAACTTCAAACAGTAACTCCCGTTGACAAGAACATAAGGCAGGTTGAACTCACGTAAAAACATATGCCTGAGGGAATAAATTAGAGCCGCAAAGCAAAGGTATGCTTTTGAAAATGACGTATACACACTTGCTGTGAATCGTGCCATTGACTGCTTTTAGTGTATAAAGGCGCTGAATGGCGTCGACGTTGTAGAATGTGTGCGCAGATGTGCTTTTAAAGGAGCACAAAAAAGAAAAAAACACATTTTGGCACAAATGGCACCGCAAGGATCTGTCTTGAGAGGACAAGCAAGCACAAGTTAATTACTAAAATTATAAGGTGTGCAAGCACACATTTTTCCTCACTTAAACCTGATTAGACTGCACCAACCCAGGCTCCTGACAGGCTTGTTCGAACAGCTCAAAGCCTGTTTCATTGCAAGCAGCGGGAGATTGTGTGTCAGGAACCTTGCTTTTGCTGTTGTTTGAATATCACTCTGTGTCAAGGGAGTGAAGTGAAGTGAAGTGAATTACATTTATATAGCGCTTTTCTCTAGTGACTCAAAACGCTTTACATAGTTAAACCCATTATCTAAGTTACAGTTAAACCAGTGTGGGTGGCCTGGGAGCAGGTGGGTAAAGTATCTTGCCCAAGGACACAACGGCAGTGACTAGGATGGTGGAGGCGGGGATCGAACCAGGAACCCTTAAGTTGCTGGTACGGCCGCTCAACCAACCGAACCACGTCGCCCCAAGGGAGCTGTGGTTCCTCTATAATAAAAGAGTGGCAATCATCAGGAGGTCAAACAATAACTTCCAAGAAGATTTAACTGCAAAATTATTATTTACCATAAAGGGAATTTTCAAATTAATATTCTCAATTGTCATCCAAGTATAAATTCTACAAAATCCAAAATCAGTGAAGTTGGCACAATGTGTAATTTGTGAATAAAAAGAGAATACAATGTTTTGCAAATCCTTTTCAACTTACATTTAATTGAATAAACGGCTAAGACAAGATTTTTTTTTTTTTTGCAAATAATTATTAACTTAGAATTTAATGGCAGCAACACATTGCAAAAAAGTTGGCAAAGGGGCATTTTTACCACTGTGTTACATGGCCTTTCCTTTTAACAACACTCAGTAAACGTTTGGGAACAGAGGAGACCAATTTTTTAAGCTAATCAGGTGGAATTCATTCCCATTCTTGCTTGATGTACAGCTTAAGTTGTTCAACAGTCCGGGGTCTCCGTTGTGGTATTTTAGGCTTCATAATGCGACACACATTTTCAACGGGAGACAGGTCTGGACTACAGGCAGGCCAGTCTAGTAGCCGCACTCTTTTAGTCTGAAGCCACGCTGTTGTAACACGTGGCTTGGCATTGTCTTGCTGAAATAAGCAGGGGCGTCCATGAAAAAGACGTTGCTTGGATGGCAACATATGTTGCTCCAAAACCTGTATGTACCTTTCAGCATTAATGGTGCCTTCACAGATGTGTAATTTGCCCATGCCTTGGGCACTAATACACCCCCATACCATCATAGATGATGGTTTTTGAACTTTGCGCCTATAACAATCCGGATGGTACTTTTCCTCTTTGTTCTGGAGGACACGAAGTCCACAGTTTCCAAAAACAATTTGAAATGTGGACTCGTCAGACCACAGAACACTTTTACACATTGCATCAGTCCATCTTAGATGAGCTCAGGCCCAGCGAAGCCGGCGGCGTTTCTGGGTGTTGTTGATAAATGGCTTTCGCTTTGCATAGTAGAGTTTTAACTTGCACTTACAGATGTAGAGACGAACTGTAGTTACTAACAGTGGTTTTCTGAAGTGTTTCTGAGCCCATGTGGTGATATCCTTTACACACTGATGTCACTTTTTGATGCAGTACCGCCTGAGTGATCGATGGTCACGGGCATTCAATGCAACGTGCAGTGATTCTATTCAATTGAATATAAGTTGAACAGGATTTGCAAATCATTGTAATCTGTTTTTATTTAAGATTTACACAACGTGACAACTTCACTGGTTTTGAATATTGCATTTTTACAGTATGTTTCATGTTTTTTTTTTTTTAAATCTTAGCTATTTTCCAGAGTGGACGCCTTAAAGGTAGCATTTTTCCTCAATCCTCAGTGCCATGCCGTGTTTTGTTTTGTTATTGTCAATAGTGCTGTTTGTATATATCTGTTTTATTCTCTTCTTTTATTTCTTTTGTGTAAAGCGCTTTGTGTTTGCCACTTGCCTGTGTATGAAAAGTGCTATATGAAAAAACTCTTGATTTGATTTGATTTGAAGTAAACGGACTCTGTTGTTTTTCCTGATAAAAAAAGGCAGGCAGTGGTATGAAAGGAGCATGTCGGCTGAGCACAGTGAGAGAAGAAAGCAAAGACAATAAGGATGGCTTATAGCGGTTATCATCCGTCAGCCCTGGCCTGCGTCCACCAAGCCTGTACTGTGTCGACAACTAATCTGTTGCCCACGAGAGGGCCTGGCCCTGATAGCACATCAGCTCAAGTGAAACATATCAAGGCTGTTGACATCCCACACTTTCTTCAGGGGAAATAACACAGCCATCGCTCACTAAATAAAGAATAATGTAATAGACTAAACTCACAGAAAGCTTTCTTTCATAGAGTCGCCTTTTTTGGGATGCAATTTGGAAACAAACAAAAATAATGTTTAATTCCGGCACATTAGTCCAGAGTCACTGCAGCTGAGACCCGATAATGTTTTTTCTGTTGATTATATCAGAAATGCTTATTGATTTTTTTTTGCAGTCATCATTTCTTTTGTGGGCTGGCCAATGGTTATAAAGAAACGTTTTATTCCTTCAAGGTCCACAGGGGGCTGATATATTGTTGCTTTCATCACAGGAAGCACAATAAAAGTAGGGTGTAGGTACACCTGTGCCAATTATGGCATTCAACACGGGAGGTTGTATCAAAAATCCTACCGTTATAATGGACATCAAAAGAAGGAGTAAAAGGACCACAATGACACATATAGTATGGAGTGGATCCCCAGGAGCGGAGGGTGGGGCCAGGGGATTGACCTTTGCATTAATGAAAGACATTTTAATATGCGTCTCAATTACTTGCGTTTTTTTAACATTTTCAGTTAGTCTTGGAATTTTATCCAAGCGAACATAGACAAAAAGAGACATAACGCAGAGAATCAAGTCAGAAAATTACAAGATTATGGTTGCAATCTGCATATTTGTGCGAGAAATTGGACAAAAAGGTGGGAATGTTTGGGCATCGCACGATTCGATTTGACTCCGATTCTTGGGGTGACAATTAAATTCGGAAACCATTGTCGATCCAACGCACTTCTCATAATATTTTATTTGGTGTATAAATTATAATTAAACCCTTTCAAAACAAGTTACACAAGCTTCTCTTGGCTGCTGACGTGCGATTTAATGTGTAAACGGTTGGCCTAAAAAACATGTCATAAAAAATGGATTTATAAAATTTTATTTACAAAACTCAAACAATGTTAAGCAATCTCAAAGAAAATAGAGCAAACCCAAATCCAACCCAAACCCATCTTTACAATAATCAAAGCAATTTAGAAGACATACAAATATAATACTAAAAAAAGGAAAAACAAAAATTAATAAAAGCAAAACTATAAATAGTAATAATTATATATATATATAAATATATATATATATATATAAATTCTAAAATGTATTCTCGAAAAATCACGATTTGGATCTGAATCGATTTTTTGAGCAGCCCTGAAACCAATATTCTCAAACCAAGTCTCACTTTTTCCTTTAACACAGATTAATTTCCTCTCAAAACAAAGGGTTTTGATACTTAGAATTCTATTATTTCTAATTAATCAAATTGACAAATAAAAATGTACGTAATAAATTCAAATAAATAAATAAAAATAATAATTATATATTTTTTTTATTTCTTATGTGGACGATTTATAATTATTTTGTATTATTATTATACATGTCAAAGTTTTCTTTTTTTTTTTTTTTTAGATCACGGCCCCTCATGTTTTCTATTCAGGCTCCAGTACTCTGGAATACCCTCCTGGTAACAGTTAGAGATGCTATATCAGTAGAAGCATTTAAGTCCCATCTTAAAACTCATTTGTATACTCTAGCCTTTAAATAGACCCCCTTTTAGACCAGTTGATCTGCTGTCTCTTTTCTGCTCTGACCCCCCTCTCCTGCGTGGAGAGGTTATTAGGTGACCACAGATGTAGCGCTAGCTGTTCAAAGTCTGGACCAGGGGTGGACCACTCATCTGTGCATCAGTTGGGGACGTCTCTGCGCTGCTGACCTGTCTCCGCTCAAGATGACCTCCTGCTGGCCACACTATGGACTGGACTCTCACACTATTATGTTAGATCCACTATGGACTGGACTCCCACAATATTAACTAGATCTACTCGACGTCCTTTGCACCGGTCGCCCAGGGGTGCGGGGGTGTCCCCACATCTGCGGTCCCCTCCAAGGTTTCTCATTGTGACCCATTGGGTTGAGTTTTTTCTTGCCCTGATGTGGGATCTGAGCCAAGGATGTCGTTGTGGCTTGTGCAGCCCTTTGAGACACTTGTGTTTTAGGGCTATATAAATAAACTTTGATTGATTAATTGATGAATCTGTTTTTTAAAAGTGAAAACTATTTCAATTAGTATAACTTTAAAAAAAACCCTATACATTTATATACAGTTAATATTTTAATTTCATATTATAATTGTTCTAATTCATTAATTTCAACAAGCAGATGTCCAATTGTAGGTTATCTGCTACTGTGACACATCTAATTACAATTCCCAGCATGGTTTCAAAGCACTCGCCTGCAGAGAATCAGACAACTCTTGTTGCTGGAATATTTCTACATATATTTGTAAAAAAAGAACAGCTTAAAAAGCTCTGGGCTATACCTGAACAACAAGTCATTACAGGTTAGAAGTAATTAACTTAATTGCTATCATTAAGCTGTGATCACTGAAAAAAAATGGTGCGTTATGTTGTATAAAAGTGTGTATAAATCACATGTTTTTCATTTATCTACCATAACGCAACCACATACGCATCATGTGCTGTGCTAATAACGTGTGACCCTCGTCTAAAAAGCACTAACTATTCCCATGAAGCACGAGGAAGCAGCGATACGGCATGATGGCAGATTAGTGGCAGACAAGAAGGGTTGTGATGTATGCGTAGACTTCAAATAAGACAAGAGGAGGACATAAACATCAGACACTACTGACCGCAAATGCAACTCGCTCATAAACATCCTTTTTATTTTTTTTGCATACACGCTCGTATATTTCATTTTCACGGCCTGATTTGCGAGATGGGAAGAAAAGAGCTGATTCCTTTTCAGGTGCCACGCTGTACTACATCACCTGATCGTAAATTCCTGATGTAAACCTTTATTTCTATCTTAGCTCATCATGTGGAAGATTGCTGGCATCAATAAACACCACGAGGGTCGCAATTATTCAGACATGGCTGCTTTCTCAAACACAAACAACTTTTATTTGTATATTTTTTTCATAACATAAACAATAGTCTATGGTCTTGTTCATTTTACATTCAAGTTCGATACTAGGGAGTGAATCCACTTCACTATTCGTACACACATATTCTATAATTCTCATTTTCCTTATGTTGTTATTGTGTCTTTTCCAGAAACAACTTTCTTCTGGTATTGAATGGCTAAAACTCTCTTAGGGTTAAGGCAGGGGTCGGCAACCCAAAATGTTTAAAGAGCCATTTTGGACCAAAAATACAAACACAAAAAATCTGTCTTGAGCCGCAAAAAATTAAAAGCCTTCTATAAGTGATATAATGAAGTCAACACATGATGTAAGTGTCTATTTTACCTATATTAGCCTACTATCAAAATGACTTTAAAAGTCTTATATACGCGTTATGTTGAAGACAACACATGATGTAAGTGTCTATATTAGCCTACTATCAAAATGACTACCGTATTTTTCGGACTATAAGTCACAGTTTTTTTCTTTGTTTGGCCGGGGGTGCGTCTTATACTCAGGAGCGACTTATGTGTGAAATGATTAACACATTACCGTAAAATATCAAATAATATTATTTAGCTCATTCACGTAAGAGACTAGACGTATAAGATTTCATGGGATTTAGCGATTAGGAGTGACAGATTGTTTGGTAAACGTATAGCATGTTCTATATGTTATAGTTATTTGAATGACTCTTACCATAATATGTTACGTTAACATACCAGGCACGTTCTCAGTTGGTTATTTATGTGTCATATAACGTACACTTATTCAGCCTGTTGTTCACTATTCTTTATTTATTTTAAATTGCCTTTCAAATGTCTATTCTTGGTGTTGGGTTTTATCAAATACATTTCCCCCAAAAATGCGACTTATACTCCAGTGCGACTTATATATGTTTTTTTCCTTCTTTATTGTGCATTTTCGGCCGGTGCGACTTATACTCCGGTGCGACTTATACTCCGAAAAATACGGTATGTGTCGCAGGCTGACACAAGTCTTCGTTGACAGAAATGTTGAAATTTAATATATATTTTACACATTTTTACAACATTAGAAAACATTAGTAAAATGCACACTTGTCAGAAGGTGAGATAACTCTTGGTAATTATTGTCTTATAATGGCCAAAGGTATGGATGTGTGTGTCCAAGTTAAAGGAAATGGCAGGCTGTCTTCTTTGAATGGATTTATAACAATCTATGCAAGCTGGGTTACGTTTGCTGTGGTCTGGAACAACATGGGACACAAACCACTATCAGAAATGCAGGCAATATTACATACAGATAATATGTCATGAGACATGCAAATATAAATTAAATACACAGAGGACATATGTAAAGGAAATGAAATAAGCTCAAATATACCTACAAACGAGGCAATAATGATGCAATACGTACATAAAACTAGCCTAAATAGCATGTTAGCATTGATTAACTTGCAGTCATGCACTCCACACAAGTCATTGACATCAACAAAGCTCACCTTTGTGCATTTATGCACAGTGTAAAACGTTTGGTGGACAAAATGAGACAAAGAAGGAGTGGCATAAAATATGTCTTTCTCTAGCATCGTTGAAGAAAGTTATACATGTAAACAAACTACGGTGAGTTCAAGGACCGCCAAAATTAGTAGGACCAAACGGCGTCAGCCAAATACTCTCACCATAGAATCATGTTTAATATAAACAGTGGGATTTCTAACAATTAAGGAGGTCTGTGTCATGTTTGTCCTCCTACAGAAACCATATTAAAACAAAAATATATTGTTTCCCCATCTTTTTCTATTTTCATACATTTTTGAAAAAGCTCCAGGCGGCGCTAACCTGCGGGAGTCTGCAACCTGCGGCTCTAAAACCGCAGGTTGCAGGTTAAGGGGTTGTCTTTTGTTTGCTATGCACTCTATTGCCTTTGAATTAACATATATTTTAAAAAACATCATTAGGAAAATGTATATAGCAGGTATTTATAATTTTAAACAACCTATTAAAGGAGGCATGTAAATACTACTACTGCGCCTACTACTACTATACAATATAAATAATATAATTTAAGAGTTTTTTTTTTAAACTATCGTTGTATCAAGATAATGCATGTTGATGACACATTCAGGCTGTGTGCCGCAAATTTGACAGTGTACCATCCTCACTAGTGGGCTAGTGGCTAACGTCCCTTCACAGTGCGAGTCAGTAATCCTTGCCTCCATGGCGGCAAATAAAGTAAGTTTGTTCCAAGTATCAAATCACTGGAGGACGAGGAATAACTTAACATGCTACACTACACACCGTAAGAGGATACAAGACGTCATGCCAGAGCTCTTAAATGTAAACAAAGGTGGGTGGATCAATGCAAATATCGACAGTACCAATATCAAGTATAGTATCAGTATATGGTCAATACTACAGTCATTAGGTTGATCATTTTTATTATCATAGAATGTATAATTATTTTGTTATTGTTTTTGTTTGCAAACTCAGGACATAAGTCCCTGAATAAAGGAGGACTTTAAGTGCAAACACCAAAGGATTAAAATCAGAGCCAATAGTAATTTTTGCTCATGTTTCGTTACTCTGCGCTATTTACTTTATTTTGCTGAAAATATTGTATTTAAAAAAATGTTGATTGTTACACCGCCATCCTGTATCAGTATCAGCATTGGTACTGTATGATCAAATTGTCTCTGTAACTACAGAATAATACATGTTTGTTACATTTTATTAAAAGTGTTACAACAGAAAGTAACCATTTTGTCCACCACTGACGATGAGATCATTATTCATGCGTTTGTTTCGTCTCGTCTCGATTACTGTAGTGTATTATTTTCGGGTCTCCCTATGTGTAACATTACAAGATTACAGTTGGTACAAAATGCTGCTGCTAGACTTTTGACAAGAACAAGAAAGTTTGATCATATTATGCTGGCTCACCTGCACTGGCTTCCTGTGCACTTAAGATGTGACTTTAAGGTTTAACTACTTAATACTAAATGGTCTAGCTCCATCTTATCTTGCTGATTGTATTGTACCATGTGTCCCGGCCAGAAATCTGCGTTCTAAGAACTGCGGCTTATTAGTGATTCCCAAAGCCCAAAAAAAGTCTGCGGGCTATAGAGCGTTTTCTATTCGGGCTCCAGTACTCTGGAATGACTTCCCGGTAACAGAGATGCATTTAGACTTAGACTTCCTTTTATTGTCATTCAAATGTGAACTTTACAGTACAGATAAAAACGAAAAACGAAATTTCGTTGCATTAGCTTGTTGTAGTGCAGGATAAAAGAGCAATTTAAGTCCCATCTTAAACCTCATTTATACACCTTAGCCTTTAAATAGGCCCCTTTTAGACCAGTTGATCTGCCGTCTCTTTTCTGCTCTGCCTCCTTCTCCTGCGTGGAGAGGTTATCAGGTGACCACGGATGAAGTGTTTCGTTGTTCCAAATGGGTTGAGTGAGACACTTGTAAATAAGGGCTATATGAATAAACTTTGATTGATTGATTGATAACCAGCTATTAAGAGTAAATTAGCAAATAGCTTAATGATAGTTTTGACAAAATAATACAACCGAAAATACAAGCAATATGTTACCTTATTAGGAACCCTTTTAACTCATTTTGAAATGGTTTTACTATTATTTACATACAAAAATAAAATATTTTGATATTACCGCAGGAGGCTGCAATACATATATCGCGATATAGCTTTTAGACCAAATTGCTCATTCCTACTGTATGGGGGGCAAATGTGCAGCAACGTCCAAATGCGGCAACTACAAAAATGATCTAAAAACACACAAACAAATGCAAAAAGAAAATGCTGCCAATTAAAAATGATGCTACCACATACACGCTGCAGAAAACTCAAACAAATGCAAACAACAAATGCTGAAAATTAAAACTAAGGGATTCTTACAACCATTTTGAACTCGGGGCCCAACATTTCCACAGACGGCCCGAGGCCCACTTAAATTTTAACGCGGAATTAGTAATCTTACTCTTGGTAAGATTACTATATATTACTCTTCAGTAATATATCTAACCTACTTACAGTTGAACAGGTTAACAAGTGATCTGAAACCATAACGTTCGGCCAGGCTGATTAGAAAAATAAGTATTCATTAAATATACTGCATAAGAAGGGAGTCATGTACAGTATAAGTGATAATACATATACAAACCCCGTTTCCATACAAGTTGGGAAATTGTGTTAGATGTAAATATAAACGGAATACAATGATTTGCAAATAATTTTCAACCCATATTCAGTTGAATATGCTACAAAGACAACATATTTGATGTTCAAACTGATAAACATTTTTTTTGTGTGAAAATAATCATTAACTTTAGAATTTGATGCCAGCAACACGTGACAAAGAAGTTGGGAAAGGTGGCAATAAATACTGATAAAGTTGAGGAATGCTCATCAAACACTTATTTGGAACATCCCACAGGTGAACAGGCAAATTGGGAACAGGTGGGTGCCATGATTGGGTATAAAAGTAGATTCCATGAAATGCTCAGTCATTCACAAACAAGGATGGGGCGAGGGTCACCACTTTGTCAACAAATGCGTGAGCAAATTGTTGAACAGTTTAAGAAAAACCTTTCTCAACCAGCTATTGCAAGGAATTTAGAGATTTTACCATCTACGGTCCGTAATATCATCAAAGGGTTCAGAGAATCTGGAGAAATCACTGCACGTAAGCAGCTAAGCTCGTGACCTTCGATCCCTCAGGCTGTACTGCATTAACAAGCGACATCAGTGTGTAAAGGATATCACCACATGGGCTCAGGAACACTTCAGAAACCCACTGTCAGTAACTACAGTTGGTCGCTACATCTGTAAGTACAAGTTAAAACTCTCCTATGCAAGGCGAAAACCGTTTATCAACAACACCCAGAAACGCTGTCGGCTTCACTGGGGGCCTGAGATCATCTAAGATGGACTGATAAAAAGTGGAAAAGTGTTCTGTGGTCTGACGAGTCCACATTTCAAATTGTTTTTGGAAACTGTGGACGTCGTGTCCTCAGGACCAAAGAGGAAAAATAACCATCTGGATTGTTATAGGCGCAAAGTTGAAAAGCCAGCATCTGTGATGGTATGGGGGTGTATTAGTGCCCAAGACATGGGTAACTTACACATCTGTGAAGGCGCCATTAATGCTGAAAGGTACATACAGGTTTTGGAGCAACATATGTTGCCATCCAAGCAACGTTATCATGGACGCCCCTGCTTACTTCAGCAAGACTATGCCAAGCCATGTGTTACAACAGCATGGCTTCATAGTAAAAGAGCGCAGGTACTAGACTGGCCTGCCTGTAGTTCAGACTTGTCTCCCATTGAAAATGTGTGGCGCATTATGAAGCCTAAAATACCACAACGGAGACCCCCGGACTGTTGAACAACTTAAGCTGTACATCAAGCAAGAATGGGAAAGAATTCCACCCGAGAAGCTTAAAAAATGTGTCTCCTCAGTTCCCAAACGTTTACTGAATGTTGTTAAAAGGAAAGGCCATGTAACACAGTGGTGAACATGCCCTTTCCCAACTATTTTGGCATGTGTTGCAGCCATGAAATTCTAAGTTAATTATTATTTGCAAAAAAAAATAAAGTTTATGAGTTTGAACATCAAATATCTTGTCTTTGTAGTGCATTCAATTGAATATGGGTTGAAAAGGATTTGCAAATTATTGTATTTCGTTTTTACTTACATTTAACACAATTTCCCAACTCATATGGAAACGGGGTTTGTATTTACATACAACTGTTCAATAAACTTCATTAATAAAACATATGCTTCTTAACTAAACTGTCAATAAAATTTAAGTGCAAATGAAAATACAGCTTCACCACTTTAGTCATAATTTTCGCGCTTACAAAATTTCCCTGACTTTAGCTCCAGACTTCTTGTTTGATACAGAGTCGTGTATAAAGAGCAGTGTTGGGTTAGTTACTGTAAAACAGTAACTAGTTACAGTTACTAGTTACTTTATTTCAAAAGTAACTCAGTTACTAACTCAGTTACTTACACCAAAAAGTAATGCGTTACTGTGAAAAGTAACTATTTAGTTACTTCTTCTACTTTTTTTTTTTAAAGCTCCCATTAATGCCCTTTTAGCCTTCATTTTAGTACTGTTATTGCACTGGAGAATAATACAATCTGTTGATCAACTTGACATACATTTGCATCACTGAACTCTGCTAAGCAATGTGCTCTACATACAACACACAAAGACAAAGATATGTTTCAAAGGGCCAATTTATTTCAGGCCAGAACAAATTGACAAAACTATTTTAAATAGCTGCAACATAACATACATAAGTAACAAACAGCATAATAACACTAACACTAACACTAACCACGTTAAACCCAGATTCCGAACTAATAAAGGTCTTAACTCATTCTCTTTCTATGCCACTTCAATATGGAATGCACTCCCAACAGGTGTAAAAGAAAGGGCATCTCTATCCTCCTTCAAAACCGCACTAAAAGAACACCTCCAGGCAACTACAACCCTAAACTAACACCCTCCCTTCCACGTAATACCTCTTCGGATTGTAAATAATCAAATGTAGACACTTTTTCTTATACTTTCTGATCTCTCTCTCTGTGTCCACTACTTGCTGTGCATATCCTACCAAGTCAGTCCTACACTGTTTCAATGTCCATTTCTCTGATGATGCAATTGTTGATGACTGAAGTGTTGATACCAACCAAACCTAACCCCCCCCCCCCCCCCCCCATATCCCACACCCCGGATTGTAAATAATGTAAATAATTCAATGTATATACCCTGATGATTATCTTGTGTGATGACTGTATTATGATGTTAGTATATATTTGATAGTATATATCTGTATCTGGACCCCGACTTAAACAAGTTAAAAAACTTATTTGGGTGTTACCATTTAGTGGTCAATTGTATGGAATATGTACTGTACTGTGCAATCTACTAATAAAAGTTTCAATCAATCAATCAATCAATCAACAACATAGCTGTAAAGCTGGCTTCACCTAAGGAAGGCACACGTGACATACACAGAGCCTAACCAGGCAGATTTGAATTGTTGTTTTGGGCAGGAGACGGGATCTTTGATCCAAGACACAACTTACATTTAACTAAAATGTTCTTTTCTTTGTGCTCGACAAAAGAAAAGAAGTGAGAATATCTCATACTTGCCAACCCTCCCGAATTTCACTGCCTCTCCCTGGGACAACCATTCTCCAAATTTCTGCCGATTTCCAGCCGGACTTAAGGCACGCCCCCTCCCGGTCTGTGCGGATCTGAGTGGGGACAGCCTGTCGTCACGTCCGCTTGGCCAACCAAAAAGTAACCACAGAACACTATACCGTATAGTCGTATAGTGTTCTGTGGTTACTTTTTTGTTGGCCACCGGTTGTATTGCGCACCCCCCTCCCCTCCCATCCCCTCCCCTCCCCTCCCCTTCCCACACTCAGACACACAGTCACACGCACACACAGAGAGCGCAGAGGAAGAATCAGAAGCACGTCTCTGCTTCGCTGGAATAAAATACACTCAGATCCTCAGTTTCTAGCCGATACTACATAAAAAATAACGTAAAATAACGCAGTAACGCATCATGTAGTAACGGTAACTGAGTTATTGAATAAAAAAAAATAACGCGTTAGATTACTAGTTACCGCCGAAACTAACGGCGTTACAGTAACGCGTTACTTTGTAACGCGTTAGTCCCAACACTGATAAAGAGTGTATCGCCAACTCAGTTTTAGGCGATTTCCTCAATGATTGGTCAACTACATGGCGCCTTGACTGCTACTAACCTAAAGCTGATGCTGTGTGTTGGAGGTGCTTCCTGGTTACTTTTCCTATGTGTAAAAATGCCCTGTTGTGCAGCATGGGGCTGCTACACCCGCAACATTTGTGGAAAGCTTTTACATTTCTTTCCCCACAACCCGGAAAGAAGACGAGTATGGGAAGTGAAGGTTCGCCATCAACACTAGAGAGCCACTGATTATGTGCAAGGCAAACACACAACACAACGTCTGCGTTTGTTCAGGACAGAACACAGCTAATACAAATAAAATAAACTAATACATTTAAGAGATGGTTTGACAAAAACAGACTATCCTTGAATCTCAGTAAAATTAAAATAATGCTATTCGGTAACAGTAGAAGAGAAAGTCAAACACGAATACAAATAGACGAACATTCAAAGAGTAAACGACATTTAATTTTGGGAGTAACTATGGAAGATGATAAAATTAACGGGATATTTCATGGAAAAATATACAACATAAAGTAGCAAGAAATACGTCAATAATGAATAAAGTAAAATATGTTCTGGACCAAAAATCACTCAATATTCTCTACTGCACACGAGTCTCATCATATCTGAGTTATTGTTTAGAAGCATGGAAAAATAATCACAAAAAAGAAAGATCAGTTATTAATGAGTAATAATTAATGAGTGATACATACAGTAATTACAAATACATTGGAGGCAGCCACCACACTTGGCATACTTCACACACAAGTCATAATTTCTCTGTGATTTTTGGTCCAAAGCTAGTAAGATTTCGGCAAAATTAGGGTAATAAGTTATATTTGTAGTCGTTCTGTGTATTTTTCTACGTTTATTGTGCTGTCAGGTGAGTGGTTGAGTGCCTGCTGGTCACCAAACACTGCAAGAATGTAGCAGCAGAGTGCGTCAAATACGGCTGTGAAACTATACTTTGATGAAATAAAAGCATTTTTTTTAGGAGCTGGAGTATGTGTAGAACTATATATAGATTTATTATTTTGGTTTATTTTGTGAGAAAAACTAACGTCAAAACGGCAGCAATTGCATGCATCCGGGCCCAGCCGCACACGTCCTTGGTAGCAGTCATGGCGCCTGTTGTTTAGTTTGCCATACTCTCTTTATACACAACTCTGGTTTGGGAATGTCATTACTGCCAGAAGTGGTGGGAAAGTGTATTACAACTGAGCACCGCTGCGGCCCATACGAACCAAAGCTGAGAAACAGATCATTTTTGGCGGACCAACAATGAAGAAAGACTGTTTTACAGTATTACACAGTCTCGATCTTGATTTACAGTACACAGCTAATGCTATCATAGCATAAGTATTTTCTTTTTGTGTGTAAATTTGTATGATTGTTAAATATGTATAATCTGTACTGTTAAATTGATCACACAAAATGGTTGATGGTTGATTTTATGACCGAAATAAACTTTTTTCATTTCATTTCAAGTCTGGCTGCTCTGGAAGTTCAGCAAACTTCTGTTTCTTTGTTTGTGTTTTTGGTATTGCCACTTTTTTTGTGTGTGTGTTTTTCATTTTTTTTCAAGCATTTGGACGTTGCTGCGCTTTTTCCCCGTCAGCCCCTGCAAAAATGACATCTAAGGAGAACATTCAAATAAATAACATCTTACAAACATGATTTAGTCATTTATGAAGTCAATTTTAATTCTGTTAAAATCATCATGCTGCACTAGTGAATGGTCTCCACATTTGTCACAGACTGATTACTGCACATGATGTGACATCAAGCTTCAACCTTTAATGAAACACACTCACACACACTTGCTAAACAGAAACTGTCACACATGTAGCATTTTCCAGAACAAACACCACCTCAGTGCTCCTTTCAAACGCTCCATGTGTGATGAGAACAACCCCTACCTGTGACAGCCCAGGTTGGGAATAATGCAGCAGAGAGGAGACTGCATGTGGCAGTGGTGGACCAATGAGGTGGGCCAAGCACTAATGCTAAGACACTTAATGCTTATTAAGATTAATCAATGCCCAATTTCTCTCCTAATGCCATAAACAGACACACTAACAGAGGGGATAATGCAAGGAGTAACCAAATGCAGGCCTCGAATTTTAACTTTTTAAGGTCAAGGCAAGTGTTGCCTTAAAGGCCTACTGAACCCCACTACTACCGACCAAACAGTCTGATAGTTTATATATCAATGATGAAATCTTAACATTGCAACACATGCCAATACGGCTGGGTTAGCTTACTAAAGTGCAATTTTAAATTTCGCACGAAATATCCTGCTGAAACGTCTCGGTATGATGACGCCTGCGCGTGATGTCACGGATTGTAGAGGACATTTTGGGACAGCATGGTGGCCAGCTATTAAGTCGTCTGTTTTCAGCGCAAAATTCCACAGTATTCTGGACATCTGTGTTGGTGAATCTTTTGCAATTTTTTCAATGAACAATGGAGACAGCAAAGAAGAAATCTGTAGGTGGGAAGCGGTGTATTGCGGCAGGTGTTGTGCCGGATAACGCACCCCCGCCGAAGAATGCACCCCCTGACTGTTGTGCCGGATAACACAGCCGGTTGCGGCCGGCTGCAGCAACACAACCACAGCCGGTGTTTCATTGTTTACATTCCCGGAAGATGACAGTCAAGCTTTACCATTGGCCTGTGGAGAACTGGGACAACAGAGACTTTTTCCAGGAGGACTTTGAGTTGGATGCGCAGACGCGGTGCCGTGAGTACGCATGCAGCTGCGTCTTCCAAACATTTGATCGCTTGCCCGTACGTGCGTGCCGCTATGTGCATGTCACGTACGTAACTTTGGGGACTTTGGGGAAATATATGTGCTGTATGAACTTTGGGGAGGTGAACGGTACTTTGGGCTGTGGGATTGAGTGTGTTGTGCAGGTGTTTGAGTTGTATTGGTGGGTTATATGGACGGGAGGGGGGAGGTGTTTGTTATGCGGGATTCATTTGTGGCATATTAAATATAAGCCTGGTTGTGTTGTGGCTAATAGAGTATATATGTCTTGTGTTTATTTACTGTTTTAGTCACTCCCAGCTGAATATCAGGTCCCACCCGCCTCTCACAGCATCTTCCCTATCTGAATCGTTCCCACTGCCCTCTAGTCCTTCACTCTCACTTTCCTCATCCACAAATCTTTCATCCTCGCTCAAGTTAATGAGGAAATCGTCGCTTTTTCGGTCCGAATCGCTCTCGCTGCTGGTGGCCATGATTGTAAACAATGTGCAGATGTGAGGAGCTCCACAACCTGTGACGTCACGCTACTCGTCTGCTACTTCCGGTACAGGCAAGGCTTTTTTTATCAGCGACCAAAAGTTGCAAACTTTATCGTCAATGTTCATTTCAGTAGGCCTTTAAAGGAGGGCTCATATTTTAGGGCACCAAGGCAAACATAATTTTCTTTCGAGGCAGGGGCTCCAAAGCGTGCATGCATAAAACTGTTTTTTTAAATTCATTATTAATATAAACTTGTCAGCTTTTTGTCATTATATGATGCCTTTATCTCTATTTTTACATTGTGAGAGGGAGGTATTTTTTTTAAATTATACATTTTTTTTAAGTTATGTACAAGTAGATGATGTGTAGGGACAGATCCATTAAGAGTTTGAGCAGAAATATGTTGTATAGGAATGAACTATACACAATATAACACAATAACAAAATGGTCTGTCACATGAATGTTTTTTGAAATGATACCTTTGTGATATGACAAAACACAAGCAATGTATAAAAACCTTGTGTTTACATTTTTATATTAAAATAAGACACAAAGCAGTTTGGCTAATGAAGATGAAATCTAATAAACAAGCTTTGTTCTTCTCTTGGTTCAGTTTGGCCAACAAAAATATAGAGGGACACCTCTCACGTGAAATACACAATCTTCACAGCCTTCGTTCATTTCGATGAGATGACAAAACTTTTTAGCGAGTACTGATGTTTTTTGAACACTGATACATCCCAGTCAACAAACTAAATACTTTATAAACAAGTTGTGGCAACGTTCACGACACATCGCCTGTTGCAAAACATCAAATAGTTTTCTCCTTCGCTGTATACTTTTAGTGTGGGGGGACAAGTGCGTCCGTCTCAATATTGTCCACACCAGTCTCCATCTAAACACAGCAGTGCGCTCTTAAACACACTCTTAAACCAGTCTGTGTCTTTAGTCTGTCATGTTTATCAAGCCAAATGACGCTAGTGCGCATGCGCCTGACTTCGTGTTGCCTAAAATGCTTTAATAAATGACGGTTTTTCGGTAATTGAAAAATTAGACAGTGTTCCTAACCGTCAGGAATTTTATCAAAATTATCATTATACCGTTCACTGTTACATCTCTCGTCCATTAACAAGTAAAGAGTCAAGGGCGGTCACGGCATGTTCTTGCCGCAAATGTTGGTCAATTTTTTAGGGCGTTAACGCAAATGACGAGGGCGGTCGTGGCTTTTGCAGCAGTTGTCGTGGTTAAATTCAAGCCCTGCAATTGTATTCAAGACTAGACAGAGGGCAGCAGGAAACGAGGCACTATGGAATGTAAGACTGAAGGGGCCACAGCATCCATCCATACATTTACTACCGCTTGTCCCTTTCGGAGTCGCAGGGGGTGCTGGAGCCTATCTTAGCTGCATTCGGGCGGGAGGCGGGGTACACTTTAGACAAGTCGCCACCTCATCACAGGGCCAACACAGATAGACAGACAACATTCACACACTAGGGCCAATTTAGTGTTGCCAATCAACCTATCCCCAGGTGCATGACTTTGGGGGTGGGAGGACACAGCAGCAACTTAATATTAGCTTGACTGCTGATCTTCAAATAGTACCTCAAAGTAGCTAATAGTACCTCCTCTTGCGTCTCAAGCAAGTTGACACTCAAATGTGGTGAAGAGGCCATATTTGGACGCATTGGAATTGTCGACAATGTCTTTGCAGCACTTCCACTTCTGACCGCTGCCAATATAAGGGTAGGTTTTGGCAAAACACAAACCCCTTATTTGTTTCCTGTGCTAAAAATTTTTGGGCAAATGTGGTAAATCTCCAAGTTTGACTCCATTGAATTGAAATTTCTCACACAACTCAATGCACCTCCACTGTAACTTTGGGGTGTTTTGCTGAATCCCCACAACATTTTTTACACATTTTCAGGGAACTTACACACGCGTGTACAATTTGATTAGTCTAAAAAGCTTAGGCTGCACTTTTAAAGCATGTACAGTAATAGTACGGTATAGTTTACAATTTATTCAAGCACCCTTTTCTGTGGCTCTTGAACCCAAAAGTTTGCCCACGCCTGCCCTAAAATGTAATTGATGAATTAATCAAGAAGTGTGTCTCCATACTGTTGCCCACGCAGTGACTCATTTAGTTGTAACATAGATTGGCTGATAATTAACCTGTCAGTTGCTTCAGTCTGCTGATAAATGAAATGCTGAGAAATGGCACTGAGCGAAGATAAAGAGGACGCAGAGAGAAAAGCCAACCATCGCTCCTCACCGTCAGTGGAGCAGCCGGTAGAGCCGTCGCTAGAGCAGTAGCGCATCTCAATCCTCTGCCGGCCCACCTCCAGCAATCCGGGGTCTGGGACGCGAGCCTTGCAGGTGTAACGGAATCGCTGCTCGTAGTGCCCGCCGTTGTCGGATATATTGACCGGCGTCCACGGGGTCCAGGGGGTCGTCTTCTTCAGGTCGGGACAAGGCTGGCTGTTGCAATTCTGGTACTCCTGCAGATGAGAAACGTGGCATTTAGTATTCTTTTGTGGCTAATCATTACTCATTGAGGTGTGAAAAGCTCAGACGTAAATTATTAGCAGAGCTCTCAAGCTTAATAAAACACCAGACAATTGCTTCTAAAAAAAACCCCAACAGAGTGACTAATGTGATGGAAACAGCTTATTTGATGTGGAAATAAACAGATTTAATCACAGATCATCCTTCGGCGCCACCTGATTGTGGTTCTAGCCGGTTTATGTTGTAACGGCTCGCCAAAATACTGAGGATAGCTGAGGATACATGCCCTTAGACACCTTTGCTTGAACTAACCAGGCAGAAACGGTCACTGATGGGAGTTTCAAGGCAGCTGGAAACGGACGGGATGTGATGCATGGAGGTGCAAATAAGGCACATTATCCCATCTGCATCAAGAAGACGGCTCACATCTTCAGGAGCACAGTCAGAATATACTGCCGCAAATTCTCGCCGACAGATTCTATTAGGACAGAAAATATCCTTTGCGGCGCTAAATGTGATGATAGCTTGGAGATAATCTTGGCAGTTCCATATGCCTGAGGAGGTTGTGTTTATTCATGCTGAGTTTCGGCCTTGAGTGACTGCCAGACCTTGGAGACGATAAGGGCCTGCCAGATAGAGCAGAGTGACACGTCACCACATCAGGCACACCTGCACGATCGAGAGACATCCTCGAGCTTAGGGACGCGTTCATTTAATAATGTGGAAAAACGTACATTGGTGTAGAGCTGCACTGCGTCATATACATTTATATCCATTAGCAATTAAAAAAAAACAACACATTTAGTTTTAAAAAACTAAAAGAGTTGACAGGTCACAACATAAGGTACAACTGCAAAATCAAATAAGATCCAATAAAAGAGCTGCATCAATAACTAAAAAATACTTAACAATGTCATTGCAACTTACATATTTCTAATAGTATTATTACATAATGATAAGGTTTAAGTCAATCTATAGGTCTGCGTTTTCATGCATTAAATTAATCTGATTTCTAAAAATTTGGTTCTCAAGAAGCATCCGACAACCCATGGAAACACCTTAATCTCATCACGTTTGGCTTTTGAAAAACTGAAAAACACCTCGATTATGTGATTGCAAACCAGTCTATGGCTGTTCTCATTCATCCAGGTCATTGTATTTGTCAGGAACTGCTGGTGACGAATGCCAAGATACAGAGATGGCAGGCTTGATGCAGGAAAACATTACTTTAATGCCAAAAATGCAGGGAAAACACAAACCAGAAGCCAGGAGACAGGAAACAGTCAACAGGCAACAGGATACAGGATTTAAGGAAAACTGGAGAGGGCAAACAGCAAACAGTCTACAGCATACAATCCTCCAGTCAGTGCTGGAGGATTGTAAGGCAAGTATAAATAGTAGCCTGATTGGCAACTGCCACTAGGTGTGCCAGGCTGCCAATCAGGGACAGGTGAGGGAAACAAGCGCTCGGGGAGACGTGCAGGAACTGGAACCAAAATAAGAGCGTTGACAGGAAATAAAACACAAAAACAGAGGAAAACCCAAACATCACCAAACTGTCAGTGACAAGCCTGACATGATTCTCAGGGCATTCATCGATGGCAACTGGTTTGTCTTGTCTTAGAAGACGTTTCGCCTCTCATCCAAGTAAGCTTCATCAGTTCATGCTCATAGACTTAGATTGGTCAGATCGAGTCTAGTGGCTAGTGCCAAAACCACAAGTAGTTATACTCTGACACCAGGAGGGTGTGCCTGGGCAAGGATGTTTTTTCCCTATCGTAGTCAGAAAAACAATCTTCGTCGGCAATCTTGCTGTCATTGCCGTTGACAGTTGTTGAAGTGGACTTGCAGAGTCTTTTAGAAATGGTTGAAAGGACAGTGTTGTATATGGGGAATATGTGGCGTCGCAGACCACCTTCTCTGTTCAACTTTGACATAGATAGCTTCCGTCACTCCTCCAGATCTCCCGAGTGGGTGTGGGTTGCCGGAGGGGACCCTTCGTGTCGCGCCTGAGCCAGTCTCAACGCGCGAGATATAACCCGGAAGCAGATATCATTCAACCAAAACATAGGCAACATTTGCAATGAAGAGGAAAATGTTTATTTGCTTCACAGGTTAAAGGAAAACACTTTGAAGTGTATCGATTTTAAGAAGGTAGCTAAGGAAAATGATAATGCCAGCTTAATTCTGACTCCCGAACGTAATACAAATGAGGTGAAAAAGAATGAAGCAGTTACTGTATCTTACAAGGCAAATAATAAAGCGTACACAAACCTCTTCACACTGCATTTGTGCACTCCAAACTCTTTAACAATAACTCTGTATTCCACACAACTGGCAAGCTTGTCCAGAACAACATCAATCTTTATCAACAGTGTCGGCCGGGACGGGAAGTGTCTTTTCTTTCGGATTTAAAACTCCTTCCATTAATCCACAGAACCTTTTGAATAAACTCTGAGACATTCGAAAGTTTTGTTTCCATGATTCTCCGTCCGAAGATTCCTTTGAAACGACTCTCTTCCGCCAGTCATTCTTTGTTTCGAACCTGTATTCAATCCAGCAATTCCGAGACATTCTTGGTAGTAGTGTCATGTTCATCGTGCAATCTTTGATCATTTCTTGATGCTGTCTGCTATTTAACATAAGCATAGCTATTAGAGATGTAATATTTGTAATCTGTGCAGGTACAACAAGAACTGGGCTGTTGACTTGTCAGGAGCCACAGATGCCTTGTTTTGGTGCGACGTCATCGGTCAACCGGAACAGCAATACATTTATCCATGCTAAAAGGAAATAGGCGCCACCCCAGTGTGGGGGAGGCACACGACATATGACCAATAGTCACATAACAAGAGAGAGGGCATGGACGTTGGGACTATTAAAACAAATACAAAGAACCAAACTATTTGAGAAATCAGACTAATTCAGTGCATGGAAACAACAGGTAACCAATATCGGGTAAACCGGTTGCACAATCTATTGAGAGCCGATACAAGAACTGAAAAGAAAACTCTTATACCACCTAGTATAGTTTTTAAGTAAGGGTGTCCGGATCCGATATTGATGTCAGATATCGGTCTGATTTCAGAAAAAAAAACACGCATCGGATGATATCAGCCTGATCTAAAATCTCCGATGATAAGCTCCAATACAAGCCCTGCAGCGTGTGTTCAAAGTTGGACAGCCAGTTAACATCTAAATGTCCTCCAATAAGCACACACATTTTTATCTTTCCTTGTATTTTATTTAGACTTATACTTTTATATACATTAGACTATTTTATTCCTTTTTTTTTTCTTTTTTTTTTACAATTTTAATGGATATTCCTTAATTTTTCTAATAGTACCCATTTTATTTAATCTAAAATCTTTATTGTGTTGTGTATGTGTCGTACTAATTTAGTTTTTACCATTTTATTGAGTGGTTTGTTTAGATGTGTTTTATGTATACAATGTTTTGTACTGTACTACTTTGGGATTTTTATTGTATTTTTTTTTAAAACTTTGACCTTTCTGTTTTTATATTGTATAGCACTTTGGGACAGTAGTGGCTGATTTTCTCTATTTGACTAATGTCACTTGATCAACCAATTTCTAACATTCCACACTACATAATAATAAAAGCATGTACTATGATTTGTGCTGTCATATCATATAGATTAATATCAGTTTCGGCCAACACTTATAGTAAGGCTCTATCGGTATAGTATCAGACGTAAAAAAGATGCATCAGGACACCCCTAGTTTTAAAGAGGAACTGCACTTTTTTATTTCGGAATTTTGCCTAACGTTCACAATCATTATGAAATACATGATGATGGATGTTATTGTTGTTTTTTTGGGGCATTCTAAATATAATATTCTAAATATAAATAAATGCGCTGAAAAGTTTGCTTACAATGGAGCCAATGAGAGCCACACAATTCCACCTACAAAACATCTAAACATTCCCTTTGAGGTTTTATATACATGATGTAGGTATATATGTAATGTAGTAACGGGCACATTTATAATAAGATTTATTAATTACGTATTTTGATCATGGTAAGCTTATATATAATTTTTGACATTTGCTTTTTTTTTTCTACATCACTGATTATTACTTACTGCAGACTACCAACAAACATATTAAAACATCACTTACTGTTCAAGGTTTGCTGTCATTAGGATGCAGACTGCTGGGATGTTCATATATTCCCATTTAAGTGAAGAATGTCTCATAATCCTAACGAAGAAGGTAAGGGGGTTAGGGGGGGAACAAGAGTCTTTTCATGTTGTCCTCACCATTTCCGGGTCTAAATTGGCTGTCAAAGTGTACCAACTTGTCGGAATACCTACTCAGACGTCTCATGTCCAGGTGAGATACTTGATTTATGATCAACAATAAAGTAGCAGGGAGCAAGGAAGCGAGAAAGCAGCAGCCCACTCGACGATGTAAACATAGGCACACACATAAGTGATCACGGCGCCGCTATAAATAATTAGTCTGCGTTAACAATATCACTAATACTTGGTTAATTTTCAAATCACGAAATGTAAATGGAGTATTGTTGCTAATTGTTATTTATCGGATTTTATGGACAAAATAGAGGAGCTCCCATTGGCTCTGCTGTAAGTGGACTTTTAGTTACTTTTATTTACAAGGTAGAATGCTTTAAAAATAAAAAAATAAAAAAATCCATCCGTCGTCATGTCTTTCATAATGATTGTGAACGATAGGCAAAATTTGTGCAATTCCCCTTTAAGTCAACCAAAATATTAGAAACACCTCTCAGCATGACTGTTTACAACGGTAAAATGGACTTTAAGCAGCAGGGACATGCACAAAACTTAATGAAAGCAGATGCACAATATTTTTCAGGAGTTTTTATCATGGCAAAAATGTTTTACCTAATTTTGCAGTGAATAATGCATGAATTCTCTTACTGCTGTTCTAATTTAGGATTGTTTGGCCTTGGTTTTGAAAGTTATTTTATCTGATACACCTCTTATTTGGGATGTTGCTTAATTGTATAGGTGCACCCAAAAAGTGGTCTTTCTTGGTCTAATTTCATCCGTCTTTACAGCGTGTTTGGTTTCTTTCACAGTTTATAATTCGTCTCCCACTTCTTTTTCCCCATTTGTGTTTGTTTCATCTTTTTCTGCCTCGTTCCCTCACATGAGCCAAGGTTAAAAACACTAGTGGGATTGAGATTCTGTTTGCATCCGTGATGAACGAGCGTGTCCCGTCCATCGAGCGCCATAATCATCTCCAGACATTAATATTTAACATCATTACACACCAACGGTCTGTGATCATCAGATAAAACACACATTCATCTGATGCTGATAAAAACAAAACGGGGACCAAAGGTAGCTAAAGGTAAGCCATCTGTGGGTATTGTGAGTTGTTAATGGTGGCCAAACACCGTAAATATTTAATGAAACCTGTCCAGTAAGCTTTTTTTTCTACTAAAGATTTGTGTCAATTCAGAAGCCTAAGGAGATAATTACTGGCTTTAAAGCTAAAGCTCATTCACTGACTCAAGAGACTGTGTCTTAAGTACTGCTTGTATATAGTTTATAGCGACAGGGTCAGCGTATTTGTAATAAAGATGTCCCACAGACTGAACTCACATTAAAAGCTATGTAGCTTGTCGAGAGGAGGAATGCCTTGGAATGGCTACACATTACCTTAATTTGCACCTTTTTTTGTAATGCTTCCTATGGAGGCGCCACCACAGTTCAGAATGAAAGATGAATTAAAAAAGTTATGAAGGGAAACAATTACCTAATTTAATAGAGCTACATGCGTAAATGTCACCTAAAATGTTTAAATTCAGTGTCATCCTCATAAATCGATGACAGAAGGCAGACATGTGGGACCTCATAGGTCAATGTGTGCAGACATGCCGAGATAGGGCTTGAATCTTCGATTGGCATAACTTGCAGGGGCCTTAGGATAAAAAATATAATATAAAATGACTGACAGTGCCCAATACTACTGCTGGTCACCATACAGTAAAATTAAGTATTATTAAGATATCCAATAGCCTGACTTGAAACGTGAATAAGGGTACACTGCCACTTTTTCCTCATAATTTTATGGATTTTAATGAGTAAAGGCGAGAGAATTTAGGTCATTATAAATGGTTACCTTCAAACTAGAGATGTCCGATAATATCGGCCTGCCGATATCATCGGCCGATAAATGCGTTAAATTATCGGCATCGTGTTTTTTTTTTATCAGTATCGTTTTTTTTTTTTATCAGTATCGTTTTTTTTTGTTTTTTTTTTATTAAATCAACATAAAAAACACAAGATACACTTACAATTAGTGCACCAACCCAAAAACCTCCCTCCCCCATTTACACTCATTGACACTCATTCACACAAAAGGGTTGTTTCTTTCTGTTATTAATATTCTGGTTCCTACATTATATATCAATATATATCAATACAGTCTGCAAGGGATACAGTCCGTAAGCACACATGATTGTGCGTGCTGCTGGTCCACTAATAGTACTAACCTTTAACAGTTAATTTTACTAATTAATTACTAGTTTCTATGTAACTGTTTTTATATTGTTTTACTTTCTTTTTTATTCAAGAAAATGTTTTTAATTTATTTATCTTATTTTATTTATTTATTTAAAAAGTACCTTATCTTCACCATACCTGGTTGTCCAAATTAGGCATAATAATGTGTTAATTCCACGACTGCATATATCGGTTGATATCGGTATCGGTTGATATCGGTATCGGTAATTAAACTGTTGGACAATATCGGAATATCGGATATCGGCAAAAAGCCATTATCGGACATCCCTACTTCAAACAGCTAAAATTATACACAAAGCACACTACAATCTGCTACCCAAGAATATACAACAATTGTTCTCAACAAAAGAGAAATATAATCTTAGAGAAAAAATTTATTTAAAACATTTGTACGCACATACAGCATTTAAGACCTTCAGTATATCAGTATGTGGAATTAAATTATGGAATGGATTAAGCAAAAAAAATCTAACAACGTACTAATATGATCCACTTCTACCTAACTCTTGAAACTTAATGTGTTTACAAAGTACAAAGTAGAAGAACCATGTTAAACATTCTGAATTTATTTCATCCATCCATTCATTTTCTAGATAATCTTACTTATCTCACCATATGGAATATAACTTAATTCACTAATTAATATTTATTTTTATTGTTATTACTTATGGAGTATATTGTGAATAAATTGAGAACAGGAAGTGAACAAAAGTTTTAGCACCTGCTATGTAAAGGAAAAGGGGTAGGATTAAATAAGCTCTGCTTCTTCCTACTCCTTTTCAAACATGTTGAATAGAGAAACTGGAAATTGTGATGTATCATGTTGTATGCATGCATGTTCCAAATAAACACAAACTCAACTCAACAAACTCAACCTTATTTAGCAAAAAAGAACAGCTCTTATCAAGATGTTGCTGTGCCACTGAAAATAATGGCACAACTAGCATTTATGTGTCAAAAGTAAAAATAGACAGCATTATCTTTAAAAAAAAATCTTTATTTACCCAAGAAAATCCCATTAAGATTAATAATCTGCGTGGGTTCCCTCCGGGTACTCCGGCTTCCTCCCACCTCCAAAGACATGCACCTGGGGATAGGTTGATTGGCAACACTAAATAGTCCCGAGAGTGTGAATGTGAGTGTGAATGTTGTCTGTCTATCTGTGTTGGCCCTGTGATGAGGTGGCGACTTGTCCAGGGTGTATCCCGCCTTCCGCCTGAATGCAGCTTGGCTAGACTCCAGCCACCCCTGTGACCCCGAGAGGGACAAGCGGTAGAAAATGGATGGATGGATGGAATCTCTTTTCCAAGGGAGTGCTGCCACACAGACTCATACACCAGTGAGGGCGACACTGGGAGCAAGGTGGGTGGAGTGTCACAAAGGAGACAACAGCAATGACTAGGAGGGTGGAAGCTGGGTTCGTACCAGGAACACTCACATTTCTGGACAACCGCTCTACCATCGGAGCCACGGCGCCCACATGCCTACTCCTGACACCATTATTTACAATTTTCTGTCATGTAAAACAGTGTGTTGTCAGAAGTGGGGTCTGACACCACTACCAAATTCTGCCTGGGAAATCATTATCTACAATTTTCTGTCATGTAAAACAGTGTGTTGTCAGAAGTGGGGTCTGACACCACTACCAAATTCTGCCTGTGAAATCATTATCTACAATTTTCTGTCATGTAAAACAGTGTGTTGTCAGAAGTGGGGTCTGACACCACTACCAAATTCTGCCTGGGAAATCATTATCTACAATTTTCTGTCATGTAAAACAGCATGTTGTCAGAAGTGGGATCTAACGCCATTACCAAATCCTCCCTATGAAATTCTTATTTACAATTTTCGGTCATGCAAAACAGCATGTCAAAAGTGGGAGAAGACGGCATTATCCAATCATTGTTTACATTTTGTTGTCACGTGGAACAGCATGTTGTCAGACGTAGGATCTGACGCCATTACCAAATTCAGCTTGTGAATACCTTTTTTTTTTTTTTACAATTTGCTGTCATGTAAAACAGTCTCTTGTAAGAAATGAACAACATCCCACTTCTGACACCATGTAGTTCTACACAACTACTAATAGCAAAGAATGATTTCACAAGCAAAATTTGGTATTGGCGTTCGATCCAACTTCTTACACCAAGCACTTCTACACAACTGTGAATTGCAAATAATTGTGTCAAAAGTGAGGTTTATACTTCATACTTTATGCTACTTCTGACACCATGCAGTTCTACATTGAAGCAAGACAATGCTACTACTGACACCAGTATTTATCTATTGGCTGTTTTAGGCAGATGTAAACAATATATAATAATGGTAACACTTTATTTTAAGGTACACCTATTCACCATTAATTAGTTGCTTATTAACATGCAAATTAGTAACATATTGGCTCTTAATTAGTCATTATTAAGTACTTATTAATGCCTTATTCTTCCCTAACCCTAACCCAACCCTAACCCTATGTTAATAAGCAACTAATTAATGGTGAATATGTTCCCCATACTAAAGTGTTACCATAATAATATATATACATATATATATATATATATACACACACATATATATATATATATATATATATATATATATATATATATATATATATATGCATATATATATATATATATATATATATATATATATATATATATATATATATATATATATATATATATATATATATATATATATATATATATATATATATATATATATATATATATACGTGTGTGTGTGTGTTTGTGGGTGTTTTGAGGCGCAAAGAGCACTGTTGCAGAATGGGATTAATAGTCGTAACTCTCAAACCTCCCACCATCATTACAGTCATTATGTTTCTTATTGGCCTGCCTGTGTGTTGTTGTGCATATTAACATACACACACTAGCTGCCTGACATTTAAAAGACCTGTCCAGATGTGAGATATCAGTTTGGCTATTCCCCTTTGGAGGCTTTATCCAACTCTAATAGAGTCCATAGCAACAGAGCATTTCTCACATGACACATCATTTTAATTAGCAGCGTTGGCCACAGCGCACTTTGTCAGACCCAGACGTCCCCCTGTGTCTGTCTTCATACCAAAAGCCGGGAGCTGGTCTCCTGGCTACACACAAGCACATCTAAAGTAACACGTTGGGCCTGATCTACTAAAGGTTTGCGTGTACTAAAGTGAGCAAAATAAGGAGTGCAATCCATTACATATGCAGAATACATGATGATCATCAGAACACCCACAATATTGAGAGAAGATGCATATCTTATTATTCAGCATACACAGTGTGATTCATCAATGTTAAAACTGTTCGACGGCTGCTTTTTTGTGTTTAAATTGAGTTTGTCTCGAAAGGACGTGCAAACTGGCAGTTGCGCAGAAAAAAATGTGAGAAAGGAGTCGATCGCACTGCAGCTCCGTTCTACCTAATGCTCGTCAACATACAGTATATGAACTGCCATTAATAAAAATAGTTGACATATAGTCTATTCAGCAATATCATTTTATAATTGTATAGCTGCTACATGGCTGCATGACTTCAGGGGCTGATTAAAACAAATTCAATTAATGTGTTTTTTAATGGCATTAGTTTTTTGATTTACAAAACATATTATATTTATAATAAATGTTATAATATACAGTATATATTTACCCTATATGAAAAAAAAGTCTTGTAATATGCATTTTCTTGCGTGAGGATCAATTCAGATGCATAAACCCGCTGCGGTGTTGTGATTGTCCACCGCCTTCCTGCAGAGCGCGCAGTTATCATGCTGAATGTAGTTTCTGTTGTATGGATTACGATTACATATTGCGAAAAGGTTTTACAGATTATAGATGTGTGCTGCCTGTTCAACATTGTAAAAACCTACAGGTAGGAGCATAATCACATGAATGTGGAGAGAAATAAGTGTTTCCATGGGCAAATAATGCCGGTTGGAGAGCAAAAACCTCATTCAAATATGCCGGTCTGCGCAATGTTTGCACTTGTTAATTGTATGTGCAGTTTTAGTAGATCACATGCCCACTTATAGTATACGCAATTTTATAGTTTGCACACACTGTTTAGCGCTTGGTATTTGGATCTTAGTAAATCAGGCCCATGGTGTGTAGATTGAATAATATAAAAATACATAAGCTGAATAGTGTGGCCACATGAACATAATTCAACTCAGTTTTCATTTCATAGTTCAGCAGCAAAGCTGAACTTTGAACAGACGCATAGAGACGTCTTCATTATCATTACTCGGTCTGGCGTAGCACATACTTTTTTCAGGACAATATGTAATTGCTATTACCAATCCAGACAGGAAATAGGAATGCAAAAAAAGACACTAATTGAAGAGTATACCACTGGTTTATAAATCAGAGCAAACAATAGTCATCTTAGTTATAAACAAAGACAGTATACCCCTACTGGCAATATGAGGATGATTTTACAGCAATCATAGGAGCCCTTGTAAGTGTTATCTTCCAGCAATGCCAGGACATCGCATGTGCATCATTGCTTTTTGGAACCCTTAAATGTTTGGGGTATGACAAACAAAGGTTCAGACAGAGTGTTTCCGAAAAGTTCCACGACTTTTGCTCACAATATGAGGCATTGTCCACTGGGAGTTCTGGCCAGCATCCCGTGGCTGCTGCATTATAACAAAAAGCATACTCTTAATGCCTTGAGCATCCGACAACTCCTGGCCCAGAAGAACATTGCCTCGCTGGAGCAACCTCCACACTCACCTGAAATGGCTTTATGTATTTTTTTCTTCTTTACCAGGCTCAAGGGGGGTCATGTTTTGAAGACATTTATGACAAAATTTCTAACATTATCCTGACCGAGCTGCTCTTTTTCTTGTTAACCTTGATAATATTGTCAGATTCCACTGCAGACATCATGTGATCTTATACTACATAAGTCAGAAGTTGGATCTGACACCATGATCAAATCCCACTTCTGACACCACTGCACTAGTTGAGCATATTAGCTTGCTTACTCCTATTCTTGTTGACTCCATTTTAATTCCTTGAAAAATTGTGATTTTATCCTTGTAGGTGCCGTTAAAGAACTTGATTGTTGCAAACAAACAACAGTTTGAAGGTGAGCCACTATCAAACTTGCATGAAGATTTTGGACATTTCCTTTCACTGTACGGAAAGCACTTAAAGTTAAAGTTAAAGTCCCAACGATTGTCACACACACACTGGGTGTGGTGAAATTTGTCCTCTGCATTTGACCCATCCCCATGTTCACCCCCTGGGAGGTGAGGGGAGCAGTGAGCAGCAGCCTGTGCCGCGCTCGGGAATCATTTTGTGATTTAACCCCCAATTCCAACCCTTGACGCTGAGTGCCAAGCAGGGAGGTAATGGGTCCCATTTTTTGTAGTCTTTGGTATGACTCGGCCGGGGTTTGAACTCACAACCTCCCAGTCTCAGGGCGGACACTTTAACCACAAGGCCACTGAGCTGTGTGACTTAGCTCGTTTGGTCGATTTTAGTAATGCTTAAAGATTAGTTTATACTCTTCTAAAGTTACACAATTCCACTTTATATCAACCATGCATGCCTTAAAACAAGGGTCATCAACCCACGGCTTTAGAGCCACATGGCGCCCTGGTGGCTCCATGGCGCTTTCTCAAAAATGTATGGAAATGGAAAAAAAAATGGTGTGAAAAATGTTTTTTGTTATATTATGGTTTTTGTAGGAGAACAAACACGACACAAACCTTCCTAATTGTTAGAAAGCCCACTGTTTAAAATGTTTGTGCTTCACTGATGAGAGTATTTGGTGAGCGCTATTTTGTCCTACTAATTTCAGCAGCCCTTGAACTCAACGTTGTGTGGACTGTGACTCAGTTTGTTTACATGTATAACTTTCTCCGACGCTGCCACAGAACGACGTGTTTTATGCCACTCCTTCTTTGTCTCATTTTGTTCACCAAACGTTTTATATTGTGCGTGAATGCAAAAAGGTGAGCTTTGTTGATGTTATTGACTTGTGTGGGTGCTAATCAGGAATATTTGCTCACTGCATGACTGCAAGCTAATCCATGCTAACATGCTATTTCGGCTAGCTGTATGTACATATTGCATCCTTATGCCTCATTTGTAGGTATATTTGAGCTAATTTAATTTCCTTTATTTATGTCTTCTCTGTATTTAATTTATATTTGTTTCATGACAAATTATCTGTATGTAATATTGGCTACATTTCTGATAGTGGTTTGTGCGCCATGTTGTTCCAGACAACAGCAAACGTTACCCATCTTGCAAAGATTGTAATAAATCCATGAGAAGAAGACGGCCTGTCCTTTCCTTTAACTTGGATACACATCTATACCTTTGGCCATTCTAAGACAGTCATTCTCAGGAGTTATCTCACCCTCTGAGAAGTTTTACTAATGTTTTCCAATGTTGTAAACATCTGTAGATTAAATATTACATTTCAACATTTCTGTCAACGAAGATTAGCGTCAGCCTGCGACACAGTCATTTTGATAGTAGGCTAATACAGCTAATTAGCCACTTACATCCTGTGTTGCCATCATTATAACACCGTATTTTTCGGACTATAAGTCGCAGTTTTTTTTTCATAGTTTGGCCGGGGGTGCGACTTATACTCAGGAGCGACTTATGTGTGAAATTATTAACACATTACCGTAAAATATCAAATAATATTATTTAGCTCATTCACGTAAGAGACTAGACGTATAAGAATTCATGGGATTTAGCGATTGGGAGTGACAGATTGTTTGGGTAAACGTATAGCATGTTCTATATGTTATAGTTATTTGAATGACTCTTACCATAATATGTTATGTTAACATACCAGGCACGTTCTCAGTTGGTTATTTATGCGTCATATAAAGTACACTTATTCAGCCTGTTGTTCACTATTCTTTATTTATTTTAAATTGCCTATTAAATGTCTATTCTTGGTGTTGGGTTTTATCAAATACATTTTCCCAAAAAATGCGACTTATACTCCAGTGCGACTTATATGTTTTTTACCTTCTTTATTATGCATTTTCGGCAGGTGCGACTTATACTCCGGTGCGACTTATACTCCGAGAAATACGGTATATAAGTATTTTAATTTTTTGCTGCTCCAGACCGATTACTTTTTTGTGTTTGTGGTCCAATATGGCTCTTTCAACATTTTGGGCTGCCGATCCCTGCTTTAAACATTTTGGTGAAATAGAGAAGTGACTGCTATACAGAACATATTTTTTTTCTTTTCCAGACTACCTAGCTGTGATAAAAAAATAGTTTGGATAAATGTTTGCTGCCGATTCAGCCAAGGTAATTGATCCTTTGAGTCATTACACAAGTGATGATGGGCTTATTAAGAGCTGTACTCATGGTACATGGTGCATCACTGCATGGAGAGAATAGCTAGCGCTTGGTGCACAAGTGCAATGAGGCCTTTTACATTGACAAATTAATGCAAAAGGCCCCTCAGCATCAACGTGCTCGTCCAAGAGTGCAGCATAAAAAACTGAAAAGTGGTGAACACACAATTGAATCAAATTAACTAGTCTTTCAAGGGATAGGAAACCTGCTGTATTAGGCATTTGAAAACAAATAAACCCTCAGAAGAACGCTACTGCACAAATGCTCATTATGTATAAAAATAAAACATGTTTGATTTCCTATTTCATCAATCATTTCCCAACCTCGGCTGGACCCCACATTTTTACCATTAATTACATTTCTTCATATTTTCTTCATTTAATTCAATGCTTCCAATCCGTGTAAAACATTTGTTGTCCATATAATAATGAATAGATCAAGTGCCTTACACACAGCTTACTTGTGGAAAATGCATCAATGGAAGTTTGACGCTCCATTTTCTTTCCATCTCTGTTACAGTTGTGTTCCCAGAATACATCAGTGCATTACAGCTGTAATGCATTGTCAAGAATAAAGGCTGCCTGCTACTATTATGACATGTGCGCTGAAGAGAAGGGCGATGTTGTGTGATTGCTAAATTGCCACTAAATGGAGAGGTCCCTTTTTCCATTTGTGTGATTTTGTGCAGTGACTAACATGTCATGCTCAATTATTCGTTAATGTATCATGCTGAGGCAGCAATGTTGTGTGTGGGAGGTGTCTTAATACAAACTTCTGCACCATTACACAATGCTTAGGGTGGACTTTTACAGGTAGATGTGAGATTGGGGGCTTCATAGATTGTTTTTAAGTGGAGTGTATTCAGTAGGGTACAGAAAGACACTGAGAGGCCACTGCTGAGAGGCTAAATTCTGTAGAGTTTACCAAGACGCATGGTAGCATTGTGCAACAGTTGCCTTAGTTGTGAACTTTTACTACACGTTTGTGTTGGATGTGAGGTGGTGAAGCGTAAAACCATTTAATTATCAGTTTTCATCAAAATGAGTAATAAATACAGTGCAGTATGTACAATTTTGTGAACTTGTTTCATTTGCCCACTTTGCTCATACCAAATGAAACATAACTAATGGATGAAATATTAGGGATGTTCCGATTAACATTTCTGGCGTTCGATCTCGATCCGATTTCGAGTCCCAATCCGATGACAATAGATTATAGATCTTAAAAAATGTTTAAAGCAAGTAACTTAAGTAAACACAGTAAAACTTTTTATAAAGCGTATCTTATTAAATTTAGAATCTGCTCGTATTGTGAATCAGATGACGTATTAAATATGTGGTATTGAATGCTACATACATTTATTTTAAAATAAAAATAAAGTGGCTAGTGCACAATAACTAAACAAAAGCAAAAATTACTATTGACTCCCATTTAAATTTTGCCCTAAAAGCCTTCCTGTATCCAGAGACTAACTCCCTGAGTTTGTGAACAATAACAAAAATAACCCAAAAAATTATTTTTAAATAAGAACAAGAAAAAGATGATTATCGATTTAATCTCTTTAGTATCGTTTATATACTGATACGACAAGTATGGATAGTATCGACATCTGGATCGATCACCCCTACTTTACATTGACACTTTAGAGCAGGGGTGTCAAACTCAAATACAGAGTGGGCCAAAATTTAAAACTGAACAAAGCCGCGGGTCAAGGTTGAACAAATTAACCTTTTAATAGGGACCCAAAAGAGTTTTGCATTGAATATTGAACAAGCAAGGCTTATATAACTTTATAGTGACATGCAAAATCGAGTTTCAAATAATAATAATAATTAAAAAATATCAATGGCATATCAAATCCAATTTAAATAAAAATGTAATGCCTCTTTTCTATTTGTAGCCTTCTGAGGTAAATAGCAACATTAACTTTTTCCACAGGCTAATAAATTTGAAAATAAAATAACAATGAATAAACCAACCATTCAGGACTTTAAACTGCTCAGTTTGCAACACACTGATCTAATTTGATGTGCCCAAGCCAGATACCTGCCATCTTTTCTGGGATGCTAGTTCATTAATGTCGGGGCTCAGGCTTTGAGCTGAGGCAACCTTCATTATCCAACGGAGGTGTTCATCAGTCATTATATCTCGTAGTCCACCCAGACCACAGTCTTTGGGGCGTGCTTTAAAGGCACTGCCTTTAATGTTCGCTATGAGCTTTCATCACGTCCACTTTTCATCCATTCTAGCAACGTACCGGCCCAGTCACAAGATATGTGCGGCTTCTGCATGAACACACACGAGAATGCAACGCATACTTGATCAACAGCGATACAGGTTACACTGAGGGTGGCCCTATAAACAACTTTAACAATGTTATAAATATACGCCACACTGTGAATCCACACCAAACAAGAATGACAAACACATTTCGGGAGAACATCCGCACCGTAACACAACATAAACACAACAGAACAAATACCCAGAACCCTTTGCAGCACTAACTCTTCCGGGTCGCTACAATATACACCCTGCTACCACCAAACCCCCCCCCCCCCCCCCCTCCCCCCCTCCACCTTGTAGCTCCCGGAAGAGTTAGTGCTGCAAAGGGTTCTGGGTATTTGTTCTGTTGTGTTTATGTTGTGTTACGGTGTGGATGTTCTCCCGGAATGTGTTTGTCATTCTTGTTTGGCGTGGGTTCACAGTGTGGCCTATATTTCTAACAAAACTTAAAGTTGTTTATACCGCAATCCTCAGTGTAACTTGTATCGCTGTTGATCAAGTATGCATTGCATTCACTTGTGTGTGCGTGCTACAGCCGCACATATTATGTGACTGGGCCAGCACACGTTGGACTGGGTGAAAAACGGATGTGACGATTTTTGGGACGGGCACTGAAATCTGGTACTCTCCAGGGAGGGTTGGCAAGTATGAGAATTAGCGGTGAATGCGGTGTTACCGCAGCACCGCCGCTGAATATAATCGGCGGGCCAGCTCTCGTGTTAATTTGATATCGCCTCAGGCCAAATTTGGCCCGCGGGCCAGAGTTTGAGAACCATGCTTTAGAGGTTAACTTCTTGTGTTGTCGTGTGTAGCATGCTTAACTATATATTATCCTTTCGTCCTCCAGTGGTAATGAAATGGAAGAAACTTGGTTTATTTTTCGCCATGGTGGTGAGGATTAGTATCTTAAAAGCAGCTTCGCACTGTGTTGGTTGCAGCTTGCTCTCAAATTCGAGCCAGTGTTCTGTCAAGACATGCACCCTCCTAGAATATTCATGCAACCCCTGCATGTGTAACAAGGAAACTGAAAATGTCATTGTGGCTCTGTGAGCGTGCATCCCTTTTGAAGGAATCTGATTAAAGACTAGGGCACATCTGCGGTAAAGATCTGTTAAAAAAAGCTAATATAGACCCTTATACGGTCCTATGATCGGGATTGAGACATTTTTTATTAAATATTAATAATGCTTAACTGTGTTTAATTAAAATTCATCCACAGCAACCCTGTGATTAGAAATGGTAAACATTTGAGAGCACTAGTACAGTATGTATTTATGGCGCTTTGTGAAAAATACATTTTAATAGTTTGGCGATAAAAGTTAATGGCCATGGAAGTGGAGACAATAAGGAGTTGCATCCTTGTGCAACGTCGGAAAAGGGCCCTCCAAACTGCTACCACAAGGCAAGCGTACAATGAAGCTATTTGAAAAAGCAAACAAACACTGAAAGACAAGGAAGGTCATCCACGTATCTCGCTTTCATTTACAAGATGGATGAAAGCAGGAGAAGCTGAAAAGCAGCACTTCCTCTGCGTTATCCTCTAAACCTGTTCCGAGGATTATTCTTATTGTATACGCCCAGTAACACTATCAGACAGCATTAAAGGCCTACTGAAATGCGATTTTCTTATTTAAACGGGGATAGCAGGTCCATTCTATGTGTCATACTTGATCATTTCGCGATATTGCCATCATTTTGCTGAAAGGATTTAGTAGAAAACATCGACGATAAAGTTCACAACTTTTGGTCGCTGATAAAAAAGCCTTGCCTGTACGGGAAGTAGCAGACGAGTAGCGTGACGTCACAGGTTGTGGAGCTCCTCACATCTGCACATTGTTTACAATCATGGCCACCAGCAGCGAGAGCGATTCCGACCAAGAAACGACGATTTCCCCATTAATTTGAGTGAGGATGAAAGATTCGTGGATGAGGAAAGTGAGAGTGAAGGACTAGAGGGCAGTGGGAGCGATTCAGATAGGGAAGATGCTGTGAGAGGCGGGTGGGACCTGATATTCAGCTGGGAATGACTAAAACAGTAAATAAACACAAGACATATATATACTCTATTAGCCACAACACAACCAGGCTTATATTTAATATGCCACAAATTAATACCGCATAACAAACACCTCCCTCCTCCCGTCCATATAACCCGCCAATACAACTCAAACACCTGCACAACACACTCAATCCCACAGTCCAAAGTACCGTTCACCTCCCCAAAGTTCATACAGCACATATATTTCCCCAAAGTCCCCAAAGTTACGTACGTGACATGCACATAGCGGCACGCACGTACGGCCTAGCGATCAAATGTTTGGAAGCTGCAGCTGCATGCGTACTCACGGTACCGTGTCTGCGTATCCAACTCAAAGTCCTCCTGGTAAGAGTCTCTGTTGTCCCAGTTCTCCACAGGCCAATGGTAAAGCTTGACTGTCATCTTTCGGGAATGTAAACAACGACACACCGGCTGTGTTTGTGTTGCTGCAGCCGGCCGCAATACACCACTTCCCACCTACAGCTTTCTTCTTTGCTGTCTCCATTGTTCATTGAACAAATTGCAAAATATTCACCAACACAGATGTCCAGAATACTGTGGAATTTTGCGATGAAAACAGATGACTTAATAGCTGGCCAACATGCTGTCCCAAAATGTCCTCCACAATCCGTGACGTCACGCGCTGACGTCATCATACCGAGACGTTTTCAGCAGGATATTTCGCGCAAAATTTAAAATTGCATTTTAGTAAGCTAACTCGGCCGTATTGGCATGTTTTGCAATGTTAAGATTTCATCATTGATATATAAACTATCAGACTGCGTGGTCGGTAGTAGTGGGTTTCAGTAGGCCTTTAAGTTATCTTCAATAAAATTATGTAAGCTGAGAACCTAGACAAAGACAAATACGTGCGTGACGTACCTGGCCACACCCGGGACAGTCGTTGCCGTTCTCACAGGTTCTCCGGCGCGACTGGATGCCACCGCCGCAAGGCACGTTGCAGCGTTCCCATGCCGACCAAGCCGACCAGTAGACATGTGGAGGGCAGGGCAGGTGTTCATTGCAGTACCTGTCAAAGAGATGAAATGGCAGCGTGATGAAATCTTAACGAGACTAGACATCATGATCTGGTAACGATCTGAAGAAAACAAAAGCACAACATGAAAAAGTGTCAGTGATTGTAATTCTATAGACGTACTAAAGCAACACAACGCGCAGTCTGATGTCTGCACTATAACCTCACCCAGCTGCTTTCATTGCTTAGAGAAATAACATACATCACGTTAACAACTAAGCTATCTTTTATGAATGTTACAGCACAAGAGAACTGGAGTTAGTCGTATTTCTTTTCATTTACTTGATTTGAGATTCACAAATGAGGTGCATTTTAAAGGAGACCTATTATGCAAAACCAACTTTTCTTACCTATTGGTACCAGTTTGTGTTTTTGGGATGTGCTTTAGTCCCCAAAATTTGAAATCTAACCATGCAGACATGGCAGAGATATTTATTTAACAATCTTGCCTTCTTTCATACTTCCTCCAAACGAGTTGTTTGGAATTCGCCCAACTTGTGACATTGTAAAGTTTTACCTGAAGAGTCCGACATTGTAATAAGTTAATTATTTTTCTTGATCCTCTTGTTGTGGGGTAGACTGGCTCGTACATGCACATGCATCCTCCACCGTTTCTATTCTTAATACAAAGTAGCGTATAGTTCAAACTTATGTGTCCGTAGACTTGATAATTAGTATTAGTGATATTGTTATTATAAGCGCGAACGTGGACCAACTGTTTATAGCAGCGGATCACAAGCTTTCGTGCCAATGTTGACATGATCCACTGATCAGCTGCTTCCTTTATTCTAGCTCATAAATCATGCCTCTCACCTAGAAAGTAGAAAGACGAGGATGTATTCTGACAAATTGGTAAATTTTGACAGCCAATTTAGACCCGGAAATGGCGAGAACAACATAAAAAGACGCTTGGTTCCATCCCCCTTTTCTTCGCGAGGATTTAGAGTCATTCTTCACCTAAATGGGAATATATGAACATCGTCGTAGTCGGGATCATCATGACAGCCGACCTTGTACGGTGAGTGATCATGTATTTTCTTTGTGTGTATGGATGTTCGCAGTCCATTTTCTCTCTTTGTAGCGTGTAGCTTTGCTGTAAGCTACTTAGCTACATGGGTCTAAAAGTACACTGCAAAAACTGAAATCTAAGTAAGATTGAATATCTCAAATAAGGGTGATATTTGCTTATTGTGTCTGATAAGATACTTTTTCTCACTAAGCAGATTTTATGTTGGAGTGTTTTACTTGTTTTAAGTGTTTTGGTCCTAAATGATCTCAGTAAGATATTACAGCTTGTTGCTGAGATTTTATGACCTATATTGAGTAAAACATGTTTGAAACTAGAATATCAACTGTTGCAAAGCTGTGTCATCAACACTCACAAGTATAAAACTGCTTTTTCAAAGTAATAATTTCTTACTTCAAGCATGAAATAAAAAATCATGACTTTGACACAATTGTGTCTCATAATTAAAACAGATGACAGCCAAATGGACTTTGCTGTTTTATTTTCAATGAAACAATAGAACATACGTACTCATATAGTAGTACAGTTGGCACAGTACAGCAAACTGACAGTTAATATGTAAACATTTGACATGTGACATTTCAAACAATTTTGAACAGAAATAGTTCATGCACATTCAGATAAATTCTTCAAAATTACAATAAAAAACATTTGGTCGGGGGCCGGGCTGTAAATAAATATACATATATATATATATATATATATATATATATATATATATATATATATATATATATATATATATATATATATATATATATATATATATATATGTATATATATATATTCCTTGAGCACTGATTGACTGGAAGAGCATGCACTGGGCGCGATGATGTAATTTTATCAATGGGAAAATGCAAGAAATGTAATGCTGAGTGCATATCATTATGTCAATATAATGGCACTAGCATTTACTTAATTTAAGAATATTGTTCAACATATTGAGGAAAAAGGTCTCATATTTGTTTTTTCTATCAAGAAAAGTGCACTTGTTATTAGTGAGAACGTACTTATTTTAAGGTATTTTTGGATTCATTGAGGTTAGCTGATTTTACTTGTTTTGGAAAGTCTTGACAAGACAAATTTTCTTGTTCTATTGGCAGATAATTTTGCTTAGTTCAAGTAAAATGCCCCTAACTTTTGTATTTTTTTTTTCTTGTTTTTGAACACTGACTTTTTGCAGTGTAGCTCTGCTACAGGAATAGCTACTCATTAAAAAAGTAGCTAAACTACCGTCAAGCTACTGGAAAATGTAATTAAGATACGTAGATTAGCTACATGGAGCTTGTTACTGCCTATCACTGTTTGGACGGTATACCGGTACTGTTCAACTATCGCGGTACCAATTAATTCAAAACAGTACTATACTGCCTTTGAAAAAAAACTGTATTTTTTTTCTCATCTGCATTCTGCCTAGCTGCAGTGATGTTGCTGAGCCAAGGATCATGTTGAGTGTGTCAGCACGCGCACACTCACAGAGCGCACAAGCAGAAACAGTGAGAAGAGGAAAACTGGCAAATAAAAGGCAATTCTACTGGTTCATGAAGAGGGTGCGTGAAGCGCAATAAACTTTAAACATGGAAGCGCTACGCTGCAAGAAGTGCTTTAAAACTTGTCTGCAACAAGAAAAGCCCAATGTGTCTAACGCCTTTTATTTTTCATTTTAATCTTCTAAAATTGTTCTTTGATTGCAATAAGAACCCTGTTTAATGTATTTGAAGATTTTTTTTATTAAAATGAAGCTAAAAATGAAAGTTTTGAAAAGTATGGAAATACACTTTGGTACCGGTATCGGTACCAGAATATTGGTATCGGGACAACCCGAGCCTGGCCAATTAGGTACATAACAGGAACCTATTTAAGTACTGAGTGATTTATGGTTGGATAGCAACTGAATTCATCCAGTTATTTTTTGTGAGGAACATGCAAAAATCGTTCAGTTGTATATCTTCTTTCCCAATCCATTTGATAAGTAAAACCCTACACATTCATTTATTTGTTGCGACTGGCCGCAAATGAATTTGGACAACTACAAATAGATTTGGCACCACATTAAACACACTTAGTCTGCCACTAGCAATGGGTACCGACCGATCCATTCAAAACCCAACTTTATTTTTCAAAACAAAACCAAATAATCTAAGGGGCTTATCTAGATATGTTCCAAATTGGTTAAACCATACTTGCCAACCTTGAGACCTCCGAATTGGGGAGATGGGGGTGGGGGGGTAAGGGGTTGAGGGGGGCGGGGTTTGGTGGTAGCGGTGGGTGTATATTGTAGCGTCCCGGAAGAGTTAGTGCTACAAGGGGTTCTGGGTATTTGTTCTGTTCTGTTTATGTTGTGTTACGGTGCGGATGTTCTCCCGAAATGTGTTTGTCATTCTTGTTTGGTGTGAGTTCACAGTGTGGCGCATATTTGTAACAGTGTTAAAGTTGTTTATACGGCCACCCTCAGTGTGACCTGTATGGCTGTTGACCAAGTATGCTTGGCATTCACTTATGCATGTGGAATAGCCGTATATATTATGTGACTGGGCCGGCACGCTGTTGGTTTGGAGGAAAAGCGGACGTGACGACAGGTTGTAGAGGACGCTAAAGGCAGTGCCTTTAAGGCACGTTCCCAATATTGTTGTCCGGGTGGAAGTCGGGAGAAATTCGGGAGAATGGTTGCCCCGGGAGATTTTCGGGAGGGGCACTGAAATTCGGGAGTCTCCCGGGAAAATCGGGAGGGTTGGCAAGTATGGGTTAAACCCCTGTTTTTAGAGCATAGTAACATACCGAGTGTGTGTGTAGTGTATGTGGCAGCTAAGTTAGGTTTAGGGTGGGATGGGGGGGCCCCTTTAGGAGTCTTGTGTATGGGGGCACAGAATTAGGTCACACCCCCTTTGTTTATATATTCATTTACTAGTCACATTTAAATTTTGATAATTGATTAGTAACTTACAAAATTAAACCGTGGGAATATTATAGACAAAAATAAGGTCACAAAATCAAAAAGCCAAGAGCCGGCAATACTGGCCGCTAAACTTAAAATAGCGGTGGAAGCTTCAAACCACGAGGCAGGAATGTCTGACAAAACATGTAAATGCCCCCGCGCATGGCTTTCATGTGGCTAGGGAGCCACATTACATACATTCTACATCTAAACAAAAAAACATAAGCACAAATTCACACAGACATTTTGCACACGTAAAATAACTGCATCACTTTACAAGACAGGATAACAGCACTTAATGTCATCATTTTACAATAAGATTACCAGCGTTATTGGAGCCTTACGGCTTATTTTATTACTTTTCCACGTGCCATAAAACTGCTTTAATTACTGCTTGGTTACGTTTTGGCGCAGCTGCTTTTTGAGACAAGGGTTTTTTAAGTGCTGTATTACTTTTCCAGGCTGATGCAAGATATTTACCAATTGTACTCTTTTTTTGTTATGTTTACTAATCTGCACACTTGTATTAGGATTGTATGGCGGGACTCCAGGAGGTAGAACCGAGTGGATTATAATCTTGAGCGCTCTTTAGGAGATTGGAGATTACAAACGCATGCACACATCTATATACATGCATTGATGTAGCCCCCAAACACCACTTTTGCATCAATAAGCGGATTTCCAACTTGAAATTGCACTTTAATCCAAAAACAAGAGGCATCCTGTTTCTCTTGACAACGCAGCTAATTACTGACTAATGCAGTGCGGGCCGAGAGAAAGAACCAACAAAAGGTTCATCAGTGTGAGCATGAACCTGCCACATTTAAAGCCGCGCATGGCCGCTTCATCTTTAAACTTATGTAAAGCCTGCTGGCGTCTCAAAAGTTTTTTTTTTAAATGCATGTGTTATTCATACAGTGTCCATCGGCACTGAGGCGCAACACACCATGTCGTAATGAGGCTTATTGCATACATAAAAGCCTTTCAAATCTACCCTTTTTTTCTTAGTGCACTACTCGTACACCTCGATATATGCACGTTTTTTTTAAATAGTGCAGCTGTGGTAGGAGTGAAATGTGGAAAGGAGAACAAAAAACATTGATTCTTAGAGAGGAAGAGAGAGAGGCGAACCTCTTGCCTTGTCTTGGTGGTTTATCATGAGTAACTGGGCTGTGTCAGTCACAGTGTATATTTTACCCAAGGCCACTGGTGGAGCAGAACACTTTTCAAGGACCTCTCCACCAGAAGGGGAAGTACAGAGAAGAGAGAAGTTGGCTGAAATACACATTCTATTATGTATTCTATTTAATTGTCTAATTAAAGACCAGGATGCTCTATGTCATAATTAGGTGTAAACATTGCGGTAAAGTGGAACTGCATTTAAAATAAAACGTTTTTTGCCCATCATCCACAATCCTTGTGTGAGACAAGAACACACACAGCTTTCTCTTTTCTGTGCATTCTAACTGTTAGGAAGAGGCGGCTAACAATGCAGGTAATGGGGATACGATCTATTCCTCCTATAAAGTACTCTAAATCCAAAAACCTGCAAAACGGTTATACATAAAGGCTGTAAGTATGTATGTAATGTAGGCATATTCATATTTACAGTATTTTGGTCGATTTAAGCATTACTGTAATTTCTTTCGTGGGCGCATAGATTTCACAGACCAAATAGCAACAAACTCTACACTTTCTGTGTTTGCTACCACTAATGGTAGACTTTGTGAAAGCCTAAGAGCGTTATCCTGTAGCACTATTGCTAAACGTTTCATATAAAAAATAAAACAGTGACTGCATTTTCAGAGTTTGTCTCTGATTGATTGATGCACACAGATAATATAATTATAATGAAGATACCCTGTCAGACCCTCCTTGCGTGGCGCTCCAGACTATAATTGGTCTTACACAAATAATAAACGAACCCATGCATCGCAACTGTAATATGATAGACCTCGTCCTTATCCAGGGTGTCAACACCTCCAAAGTTATGGTACTCCCGTACACCAAAGTAATGTCCGAGCATTACATTATAAAATTTGAAGTTCTGACTCATTGTCAACAAACTACTAATAACCACTACTTTAGCAGTTGTCACAACTACGACTCTTGCTGGCCTACTGCCTTCGGTAATGGCACCATTCCCAAATTATTTGGGCTCTATAAATAACCTCACTAACAACTTTAACGATGCCCTGCGCAACGCCATTGATAGTATAGCACCGCTAAAGCTAAAAAAGGCCCCTAAAAGGCGTACCCCCTGGTTCACAGAAGAAACTAGAGCTCTTAAACGATCCTGTAAAAGCTGGAACATAAATGGCGCGCGACTAAACTTGAGATTTTCCATCAAGCATAATAAACGCATGCTTACCTTAGCTAAAACTAATTACTACTCCAATCTCATCCGCCTCAATAAAAACGATCCTAAATATTTGTTCAGTACAGTAGCATCGCTAACCCAACAAGGGACTCCCCCCAGTAGCTCCACCCACTCGGCTGATGACTTTATGAATTTATTTGATAAGAAAATTTAAGTCATTAAAAAGGAGATTAAAGATGATGCGCCCCAGCTCCAACTAGGTTCCATTAACGCGGATACAAATGTATGTACGACGGATATCGCCCTCCAAAATAATCTCTCTTTTAAAATGAATAACATTAGAGGAACTCCTGCGACTTGTAAATGGGACAAAACAAACAACATGTTTACTTGACCCACTTCCTAGGAAACTTATCAAGGAGCTGTTTGTAATATTAGGTCCAGCAGTGCTAAATATTATAAACGTATCACTTTACTCGGGTACTGTTCCCCTAACATTCAAATAAGCGGTTATCCACCCTCTGCTCAAAAGACCTAACCTCGATCCTGACCTCATGGTAAACCTTCCCTTTATCTCAAAAATCCTCAAAAAAATTGTTGCACAGCAGCTAAATGAACACTTAGCATCTAACAATCTCTGTGAGACCTTTCAGTCCGGTTTCAGGGCAAAACACTCTACTTAGACTTAGACTTAGACACTTAGACTTCCTTTTTATTGTCATTCGAATTTGAACTTTACAGTACAGATAAGAACAAAATTTCGTTACATAAGCTGAGACAGCCCTCGCAAAAACGACTGATGATCTATTGCTAATGATGGATTCTGATGCGTCATCCATGTTGCTGCTTTTTGATCTTAGCGCTGCTTTCGATACCGTCGATCATAACACTTTATTAGAACGTAGCAAAAAACGTGTTGGTATGTCAGACTTAGCCTTGTCTTGATTTAACTCTTATCTTACTGACAGGATGCAGTGCGTCTCCCATAACAATGTGACCTCGGACTATGTTAAGGTAACGTGCGGAGTTCCACAGGGTTCGGTTCTTGGCCCTGCACTCTTCAGCATCTACATGCTGCCGCTAGGTGACATCATACACAAATACAGTGTTAGCTTTCACTGTTATGCTGATGACACCCAACTCTACATGCCCCTAAAGATGACCAACACGCCAGATTGTAGTCACCAAATGAAATTAAACAACGGATGTCTAGCAACAATTTGACAACAAAACAATTACCCAAAGCGACTCTGTAAAGAATCTGGGTATTATCTTCGACCCAACTCTTTCATTTGAGTCACACATTAAGAATGTTACTAAAATAGCCTTCTTTCATCTCCGTAATATCGCTAAAATTCTTTCCCATTTTGTCCACCACTGATGCTGAGATCATTATTCATGCATTCTTTACGTCTCATCTCGATTACTATAACGTATTATTTTCGGGTCTCCCTATGTCTACCATTAAAAGATTACAGTTGGTACAAAATGCGGCTGCTAGACTTTTGACAAGAACAAGAATGTTTGATCATATTACGACCATTACTGGCTCATCTGCACTGGCTGCCCAACCGGGGTAACAAATGCTACCTCAGTAAAGGCATTTAAGTAACATCTTAAAACTAATCGGTATACTCTAGCCTTTAAATAGACCCCTCTTTAGACCAGTTGATCTGCTATCGCTCTTTTCTGCTCTGCCCCTCTCCTGTGTGGATAGGTTATCAGGTGACCAAGGATCATCCTCCACGGATGATGCGCTAGCTGTTCAAAGTCAAGATCCAGGATGGACCACTCCTCTTTGCAGCAGTTGGTGACGTCTCTGCGCTGCTGACTTGTCTCCATTCAAGCTGATTCCCTGCTGGTCTCACAATGGACTGGACTTGCACATGAAGGGGTGACCGCTCCTTATGCATCAGTCGGTGACATCTCTGTGCCCCTACGTGTCTACATTCAAGAGGACCCCGTGCTGGGGGGGAGAGACTGCAGATTCCCATATCTGCAGTCCATTCCAAGGTTTCTCGTTGTTCCCATTGAGTTAAAAAATGTCTTGCCCTGATGTGGGATCTGAGACAGTGGCTTGTGCAGCCCTTTGAGACATTTGGGATTAAGGGCTATATAAGTAAACTTTGATTGATCGACTTACAATGTCCACTCTTACTGGGACTGAATTCCGACTGATGGGATGGTTGTATCTTTCAGCGATATTGAGCACTATTGATCTCCTTGATCTGCTAAATTCAGAATAATCCTCACTCCTCGGATACAAAATACTTCCAAGCCATTTTGCGATGGTCTTATACTGCGTTCCATTTGTTGTATCAAATTGGTTGCGTGTGGATTTTCCAACTTCGTGCCACAACCTTCTACTGTACTATGCAGGTGAGATATATGATTTATAATCGAGCATTACATTTTTTTAACTCAAATGCAATACTGCAGTAGCAGCAGAAACAGCTCAATCAATTCATCGTCTTTATTTTAGGGCAGATCACAACCAACGTTATTAGCAGCTCAAGCTAGCCAGTGGTCAGAGGCGCAGTGTGAGCAAGGTAATGTGTGACGACGCCCGAAAAGTAGTTCCTCTGTGTTATCACTTAGAAAAGTTTGGTTAATATGCAGGTCACAGCATATAAAAGCAGCGTTGTTGGTGGTTTTTGTAGGGCTTTATAGGCGTAATAAATTAACACCAAATATCCACATTTTTAACCGTCTCTTACTAGCAGATTTTCACTATTTTATATACACATAAATGGGAAAGACGTGTGTTCTTGTCTCACATAGGAATTGTGAATGATGGGAAACATTCCCATTTAAGAAAACATATCAAATAAAATGTTTAAAATAAGGAGAACATAAGATTACAGTTAGTAATCTTAAAAGTAATACATTGATAAATATAAATAGACAAGATAAGTTCATATAGTGTGTACTGGTACATTAGATACATATAACCAAATCATGGTCATTGAGACTAAATATACAGGTCTACAATATTGAGTAATTGTACACTAATAATCAATTTCTGGATATAAATGATGTAATAAATTATTGGTGATAGCAATTGAATGTCATGTATTGCTTAATAGTGTCGATTATATGGCATGATTATCTCACAGATCTCAGGCTCTCTTTGTTTATACATTACAGTAAAAATGTCTGATTTAAAAGAGTGAATTAGTAAGAAATAAATTAGGGGTGTCCCAGTTCATGCATTAATGCGAGGTTGACTCTCGGGCAACCGGTAGGACATGTTTTTATTGGTTTGTTTCTCTGATTCAGTCATTGTCTTTTCCTTCACACTAACTTTATCAGTTCCAGTGGTTGGAGGGCAGGATTGTGTCGATCTCTGGTTGTGGGTGTGGCCAAATAGTACTTCAACCGGCGGCGTCACAAAAAGACTTAGTTTGTATTTTAAAATTCTTACAAGTTATTTAAGGTAGTCATAAGTTGAGGTACAACTGTATATGGCTACATTAGTGACTGGGGTTTTCAGATTCAACTCAGTGATCAACCACAACTCTTGTCAACCATTCAGCTCGCCATCTTCCTTTGGCGCTCGCAAAGCAATTAAAGAGAGAAGAGGAGCGTAATTGGATCTGGAACAGTCACTTATATTGCAAGTGTTTGTGGGCTTTATGCTCTCTGAACCTGTCTAACTTGATAATATGATAAAAAAATAAATAATTTTGTCTCCTACATGTCTTTTTATATTCAGGTTTATATAGTATTTATCTTCATTTCTCTCCTCACACATTTAGCAGCTACTTTAGTTTAATGTCTCGCTTTCTGACAAAGATCTACGGTGAGGTCGTCTAATTCATATTCTATCAAGATTAATAACGGTATGGTAATAAGACACAATAAGTCTCAAAAGCCGTGCCACTCACTCCATTTATGCATTTTGACTGAAAATTTGTCACACACCATAACCTTTTGTGTTAGGTAAACACAGTCTGATAAACCATAAAAAGTTTACCACAAGATGATTCCGTTAAGATCAAATAGTTTATTAAGACCCCGAAAAACTATTGGATCATAATCACGTCCGGCCCAGGCTAAATCGGGGCCCTAAGCACTTTACCAACAATCTTTACACTTTATTATGTATGTGAATGTTTTTAACTAAAACCAAATCATAGGAAACAACTTGTTTTTTTGTGTGCAAAATAACAATTTTACAATCACTAGAACATAAATTATCTTTCCTAACTCAACTTCAAACAGGATTCAAACCCAGTACCACCGCCTCTCAAGACAAGCACTAACGCTGTGCGACATAGGAGCCACAGTATGTGGGGAAATTTGCCATTGTATTCTTACCAGTGATGGAGCAGGAAGCGGCTAGGAATACGTCTGAGGCAAAATATCATATGAAGCACTAAAAATTGAGCTAGATAGGTTGAAGCTTAGCGGTTTCGCAACAAACACATTGTAATACCTCTCCTCTCGGTTCTGGCCCACACACACACGTCCTCCATGGCGGGGCGTCGGGTTGCTGCAGGAGCGCTGGCGCACCTGGAAACCAATGCCGCAACTGGTGCTGCATGGGGACCAGGAAGTCCAGGGAGTCCATGCTCCGTTTCTATGGAGACGCACATAGAAGATGCTGCATGAACAACAGATCAGCTTTGTCTATCTAGTCTCCTTTTCTAACATATGCAAATATATCATCTCCTGCAGAGAGATAATTGCCAATTTTATACCTTAACACGTTTACCATCTTCTCATGCTTTTATTTAAATCAGGGGTCCCCAAACTTTTTGACACGGGGGGCTGCAATGGGTTAAAAAATGGGCCGGGTTGTGTGTGTGTGTGTGTATATATATATATATATATATATATATATATATATATATATATATATATATATATATATAAATAGAAGTACCCATGATTGTCACACACAAAAATGGGCCGGGTTGTGTGTGTGTGTGTGTGTATATATATATATATATATATATATATATATATATATATATATATATAAATAGAAGTACCCATGATTGTCACACACAAAATTATTCTCTGCATTTGACCCATCACCCTTGATCACCCCCTGGGAGGTGAGGGGAGCAGTGAGCAGCAGCGGTGGCCACACCCAGGAATCATTTTTGGTGATTTAACCCCCAATTTCAACCCTTGATGCTGAGTGTCAAGCAGGGAGGCAATGGGTTTCATATATATATATATATATATATATATATATATATATATATATACACAGTATATGTATATATATATATATATATATATATATATATATATATACATATATATATATATATACATATACATATACATATACATATATATATATATATATATATATATATATACATATATATATATATATATATATATATATATATATACATATACATATACATATACATATATATATATATATATATATATACATATATATATATACATATACATATATATATATATATATACATATACATATACATATATATATATATATATATATATATATATATATATATACTAGGGATGTCCCGATCCAGGTTTTTGCACTTCCGATCCGATACCGATATTGTTTTTGCACTTCCGATCCGATACCGATACTGACCGATACCGATACTGACCGATACTGGCCTATCCGAGCATGTATTAAAGTTAAAAGTTATTTAGCCTACTTAGTTGTCAGAATCATGTTGAAAAGGGTTTTAGTACTCTTGATAACAACTAGCCAGCTGAATTAGGGGAGTTTGAATAATACACAATGGTTGGTAACAAGAAACTGACCTGTTTATTCAAGGATAAACACAAAATAGACAAAATTATACATGACAAACAGAAATGGCATCATTGAACTAGGGCTGGGCGATATGGCCTTTTTTTAATATTGCGATATTTTAAGGCCATATTGCGATACACGATATATATCCCAATATTTTGCCTTAGCCTTGAATGAACACTTGATGCATATAATCACAGCAGTATGATGATTCTATGTGTCTACATTAAAACATTCTTCTTCATACTGCATTAATATATGCTACTTTTAAACTTTCATGCAGAGAGGGAAATCACAACAAAAAAAAATCACTATTTTTTTCATACGGTGTTGATGTGGAAATGTTTGCCTCAGCATTTTGATGGTGTGGGCGTGTGGCACCGAATGGAGATAAGCGTCTCGACAGACGTCATAATATTTGAACAATGATGACGAAAACTGTTTTCTGTCGTGTCCGTGTGTTGAAAATTGTTATGCGCTTATTTTTTTATTTGATTTTGTGCGTGGTAGTGATGGGTTGATGAGGCGTCATGAAGCGTTTTGACACATTGCACAACTGTGTTGATACTGTGTCACTAAATATTGACATCTGCTGGACATTAAAAATCCCTACAGGCAACCTATGGACCGACTCAACTGACACTGATTTTATGCCCTAGTACAGGGGTCACCAACCTTTTTGAAACCAAAAACTACTTCTTGGGTACTGATTAATGCGAAGGGCTACCAGTTTGATACACACTTAAATAAATAAATATATTGTCATTTGTAAGTTACACGTAAGTGCGATTTAAACAAGAATAGCTAAATAAATAAATGTATATATATAAAAAAATGGGTATTTCTGTCTGTCATTCCGTCGTACATTTTTTTTTCCTTTTACGGAAGATTTTTTGTAGAGAATAAATGATGAAAAAAACACTTAATTGAACGGTTTAAAAGAGGAGAAAACACGAAAAAAATTAAAATACAATTTTGAAACATAGTTTATCTTCAATTTCGACTCTTTAAAATTCAAAATTCAACCGACAAAAAGAGGAGAGAAACTAGCTAATTTGAATCTTTTTGAAAAAATTAAAAAAATAATTTATGGAACATCATTAGTAATTTTTCCTGATTAAGATCAATTTTAGAATTTTGATGACATGTTTTAAATTGGTTAAAATCCAATCTGCACTTTGTTAGAATATTTAACAAATTGGACTAAGCTATATTTCTAACAAAGACAAATCAGTATTTCTTCTAGATTTTCCAGAACAAAATTTTTAAAAGAAATTCAAAATACTTTGAAATAAGATTTAAATTTGATTCTACAGATTTTCTAGATTTGCCAGAATAATTTTTTTGAATTTTAATCATAATAAGTTTCACAAATATTCTTCGTCGAAAAAACAGAAGCTAAAATATTTATTATTCTTTACAATAAAAAAAAAAAAAATTACTTGAACATTGATTTAAATTGTCAGGAAAGAAGAGTAATACATTTAAAAGGTAAAAATGTATATTTGTTTAAAAATCCTAAAATCATTTTTAAGGTTGTATTTTTTCTCTAAAATTGTATTTCTAAAAGTAATAAGAAGCAAAGTAAAAAAAATAAATGAATTTATTTAAACAAGTGAAGACCCATCCATCCATCCATTTTCTACCGCTTATTCCAAGTGAAGACCAAGTCTTTAAAATATTTTCTTGGATTTTCAAAATCTATTTTAGAATTAAAAATGTCGAGCAAAGCGAGACCAGCTTGCTAGTAAATAAATAAAATTTAAAAAATAGAGGCAGCTCACTGGTAAGTGCTGCTCTTTGAGCTATTTTTAGAACAGGCCAGCGGGCGACTGATCTGGTCCTTACGGGCTACCTGGTGACCGCGGGCACCGCGTTGGTGACCCTTGCCCTAGTATATACAATAATATAAACCAAGTCATTGTATTTCATTTAGGATTATTTCATATCTTCATTTAAATAAAAATATATTTTTATCTTTTTTAGATACAGTCAATAAATCATATGAACATGTATCATAACATGGAAATCTAAGAGAACGTGTTGTGGATGATTGTGGACTGGGAATTTTTTTTATTTTATTTTTTTACACATTTTTATAAAAAAAAAAAAAAAAAAAGTTTTTCCGACGTATTGGTTTTAGACGATTTCTCTTCTTAGTTATTATTTCTCCGGCTGTAGAAAAGACCCGCTCACAGGGCACAGAGGAGGCGTCAGTGCGACACAGTTCGCGTATCGGTCACGTGACCAAAACAGCTCATGATCGGTCACGTGACTTTCTAAACGCGGTACGCGCACCGACACAGAGTTTTGCTCTATGAGCTCGACGCATGCGCCGATGCATCGGTGTTGCCGGACCCATCACTAGTGCGTGGCATAGATTTGCCGTGCGCAGAGGACGCTTGAGCAGGCGCGCACCTTAGCGGCTGCGCTAGCATCACAGCTAACGTTAGCCATGCCGCTACCTCGCTCTCTGCTGGGAGAGGGCGTATACGTATGTGACGTATGACGTGACAGTATGTGACGTGTGACGTGTGTAAGAAGGTGCGCTTGCTGTCTGTGAGAGGGAGACACAGGAAAGAGTGAGAAGAGCCTGTCGTGTAATGCCAGCAGCTAAAAGCAACTGCGTGAGAATTGTGGATGTGTTGAAGGTGTGCTGGAAAATGCGGAACGGAAATTAGGGAGCAGCAGAAAAGTGGAATGTATTATTTAAATAGGTGCGTTGGAAAACACGGACCGGAGTTTTTTTTAAAACTGGATCTGGATCGGCATTTTTCCATGCCTTGCCGATACGCATTTTTTTGCAAATATCGGCGGCCGATCCGATCCAAATATCGGATCGGGACATCCCTAATATATACACACATACATACACACACACACACACACACGTTAGGGCAGGAAAAAACACAGAGGCTATTTCATCCCTACAAGCCTGTTTCTCTGAAAAACAGGGAAACCTGCGAAACAGGCTTGTAAGGATGAAATAGCCTCTGTGTTTTTTCCTGACCTAACGTATATGCCGCTCTACCCCAATATTGAGCACTCTATAACGGGTAAACTACAGAAACCTCGACTATATATATATACATACATATATACATAAATACATACATACATACATACATACATACATACGCGATTATGTCACGTTATCGATGGGAAAATGCATTTTTAGACAATATGATTTGTCTGAGCGGCTGGGAGACACAGAGTAACAAGTGGTGGAAAATGGATTAAAAAGGACAGATTTGAAAAAAAAAATAATTACAAAAAAATATATAATTTTTTGTTTGTTGACCCCTGATTTATATAAAGTATACAACAATTAAGCAAGTTGTAGAGAAACACACACGAGTCTTAAAAAAGGCTCTAACTTAGTGGTATTGTCAATGTGTTAAAGAAGTTAAAGGTGAAAAAGAAACACTATTTAATGAGCAGGCTGACAAAAAAAGGCACTGAATACGTGTAAGGGTTCACGTGATACTAAGTGACAAATTGGTATGCAGATTCACAGATGGCAGTAAACGCATCACAGATGGCACTTACCTGGAACAATTTGCCACTTCAACGCCGATCCCGTGACACTTCTGGCCGCCACACTGAGGGGCGGGGCTATCGCAGGCCCGCGTCCGACACAAGCAGGACCCTGCGCTGGCGCCGTCGCTATGGCTGCAGGTGGACCACCCTGACCAGGCCCCGAAACCTCCATCAACTGTCACATTACGGACCTGTTGGCGAAGAAAAACGAGGAAATACAATTGTTAAAGAGAAGCTGCCAGCCTTGGGAACGTGGGAAATACGGCCTGAGGATAGCGAGGCTGCAACTCAAAATCAGTTTTTCCTAAAGAAAGATGCCAAAAATAAGTACAAATCTACTATGACACATCTGGAATTGGTCATGTGTTGGCAGGAAAATAAACAGTAACCTAAAGGGACGCCTGTGGAAATATGGGAAACATGATGATGATATTGCAACGAATGGACATACCTAGAAGCACAGAAATGGGAAAAATGGAAGCGGTCACAATAATAAAGGCAAACCTACAGTAAATAAAAATAGAAGGTTCTCATATTAGCGGAGCAATGAATTACAGTTTTCTGCTGCTGTATTTGTGGGGAATGTTCATATTTGTCAGGAACTGCTGGTGTTGAACCCCAAGATGCAGAGATGGCAGTAGCGCAGGAAAACATGACTTTAATGTCAAAAAGGGCATAGTGCAACTGGTAAGTGCACATGCAGGGAAAACAGGAAACAGGCAACAGGAAACAATCATCGAGCCCTGACTGGAGGGCGAGGCAGGCATAAATAGCAGCCTGATTGGCAACTGCAACCAGGTGTGCCAGGCTGCCAATCAGGGACAGGTGAGGGAAACGAGCGCTCAGGGAGACATGCAGGAAGTGGAACTAAAATAAGAGTGCTGACAGGAAATAAACACAAAGGAAACATAACAAGACATAAATGTGACAGATCGTCACAATGTTAGAACAAAGAAATGCATTTTTACATTTTTCTGAAGCTTTATCACTCACTTTTTCCCATGGTGGATAGAAGGAATAAAGATGCTTTTTGTGTGTGTGAGATGAACAAGACGCCTACTATCTCAAGATCTTAACATGTAGATATGCACCTTTTTCTCAACACGCGTACAAAATTAGACACATTTTCACTGAAATGTGATAGTGTTCATTATTCTATTGTAAAGTAATACTTCATGCAAAGCGTTGCCACTGTGAAGAAGTGACCATCTTGTAACAGTACTTCATAATAATAAAGCTGCATTGCTTATTAATTACCTGACATGTCATTAACATTAATAGGCTAGATGAGATATTGCTGAATCACAGATGTAACATAATAGTAGTGTAAAATATTACAAACAAGCAAAACATATTTTGATTGGCTCATTTTATTTTTCCCCGCAGTGTTATGTCAAAAGAAACCTTGTGGCAGCATAATATTTCTATTAGGCTTTATGCAGATATATCTGCTTATGCATGAATACAACTGCATGTACTTTTATTATGACCAAGCATCTGTGCATGCATACTGATCATTTTAACAACACACTCAAAACGACACTCTAAATTGGATTATTTTAAATGTTAAAGGATTTTAACAAATAGATACATGTTTATGCAAAATACCCTCATTCCCTGTGCTTGGGGGCCAAGTGCAGCAATGTACAAAGTCATGCAACAGCTTCTGTTGATTATCAAGAAGGCTCTCAGCTATGACAACAGTGTGACAGCGTGTGCATGCTAGATGTGTTTTCTTGCCACCAGCCATGTTTGCAGCCAAGGATGCAGAGCAGGGCCTCCCTCTGGTCTTGAAAATGACGTGCATTAAAACAAAATAAAAGACGGGCATGCAATATCTGAAGAAGCGGAGCACAGATACACACAGATACTTACAGGGCACTTGGTGATGCTCTGCTCCCATTGGCTCATCCTGGCGCTCTCCTCTAAGGTGGTGCACTTCTTCAGAAGCAGATCCCAACCACAGTAAGGGTCTCTAGCCCCGACACATGCTCTGGCGACAAGAAGAAGTCACAATATAAGTTACTTTCTTATAATTGGGAGCAGTAGTGGTGAGAATGCTCCCACTTTCCGAGTCTGAAATCCGACCTCGAGGGGCGTTCCAGTTGAAATTCAGAACTTGGAACTCGGAAATGTCGACTTCCCGGGACAACTTGGACGCACCAAAGGCAATGGGCAGACAATGTGTGGTTTTAAACATTCAGGACGTTAAAAGTTAAAGTTAAAGTACCAATGATTGTCACACACACACTAGGTGTGGCGAAATTATTCTCTGCATTTAACCCATCACCCTTGATCACCCCCTGGGAGGTGAGGGGAGCAGTGGGCAGCAGCGGTGGCCGCGCCCGGGAATAATTTTTGGTGATTTAACCCCCAATTCCAACCCTTGATACTGAGTGCCAAGCAGGGAGGTAATGGGTCCCATTTTTATAGTCTTTGGTATGACTCGGCCGGGGTTTGAACCCACAACCTACCGATCTCAGGGCGGACACTCTAACCACTAGGCCATAGTATTGCCACAAAACGCATTATTAGGATATTCAACATTCTACTGCCTTCTGGTAACTAAAATAGATAGTGCACTCCCCCAATTCGTCATGTTTCATGTCAGGTAAACCACCGAGGAATGGGGCCATATGAATCCTCTTCCTACAGTGACAAAGTAAAGTGGATTTTTACTCCTAATCATTGTAGCGACCTGGATGTTAAAGGTAAGAAGTTTTGAGATTTCAAGTGCACCACATGGCTAGTGACAGTGTGTGTGCGTGTCGGCAAGGCGACTACAAATGAGGACAGTTCAGTTAGTTGTTGGCTTTGTTACTAAATAGAAAGTTGATTCATCACCCCTTTGTTATGTTTGTTTGACATACAGTACTGCATAGCACTTTATTTTGTAATCAAAGTGTACAAACCTTTACTAAAATACAGACTTTTGTTAAGGCTGGAATCCATTATTCATTGTTTCGTCTGGAGAAATTTGCTTCAATATACAAACTTTTCTTTGTATTAACCAGTGTTGGGACTTTTGTAACGTGTTACTGTAACGCCGTTAGTTTTGGCGGTAACTAGTAATCTAACGCGTTTTTTTTAATATTCAGTAACTCAGTTACCGTTACTACATGGTGCGTTACTGTGTTATTTTACGTTATTTTCTATGTAGTATCGGCTAGAAACAGAAGATCTGAGTGTGTTTAATTGCAGCGCTGCGGTGGATAAGAAAAGTCGTGCTTTCTGTGGGTGGGGGTGGGGGGACTCCCATACCGTAGTTGTGGGGCGCAGGGGAGACGTTCCTCCAGGGCCTATGTACATCGGGGCTAACAACCTTCACGTTACCCGGAAGTGGGTCTTTACAGCTGAGGGTGAATGACGAGGCCGGCGGATGGTTGCAACTTTGTGACTTTATTAGACGCAGCCACCCACCACGCTCGAGCACCTGCAGCACTCACTGTCGCCGTTCCCTCACCTCTCTCGCCCACTCACTCACTGACGTCACTCACCTCACATGCTGTCATATCTTAAAGGGCCACACACACACACACACACACATACACGCTACTCTCATAACAACTAACAAGACATCATGGCGAAGCCAGAAGTCGAGTTTTTTAACATGGAGACATTCTCAATACTTTTCTTTTGTCGAGCACAAAGAAAATAACATTTTAGTTAAATGTAAGTTGTGTCTTGGATCAAAGATCCTATCTACTTAAAGTTAAAGTGCCATTATGTTGCAGCTATTTAAAATAGTTTTGTCAATTTGTTCTGGCCTGAAATAAATTGGCCCTTTGAAACATATCTTTGTCTTTGTGTGTTGTATGTAGACCACATTGCTTTCTGAGTTCAGTGATGCAAATGCATGTCAAGTTGATCAACATATTGTATTATTCTCCAGTGCAATAACAGTACTGAAATGAAGGCTAAAAGGGCATTAATGGGAACCATAAAAAAAGGGGGGAAAAAGAGGTAACTAAATAGTTACTTTTCACAGTAACGCATTACTTTTTGGTGTAAGTAACTGAGTTAGTAACTGAGTTACTTTTGAAATAAACTAGTAACTGTAACTAGTTACTGGTTTTCAGTAACTAACCCAACACTGTTATTAACCCTGTTCAAGAAGGGAACAAGTCAGTCCCTCTTTTTAGCAATAATATGAATATATTAGTGATACTTTTTGATGTATTTTTCATCTTGAAAGAATATTGGTGAGATCAGAGGTCCTTGAATTTAGATGTCCTGGCTCACTATTTGTATTCTATTGCATCCCAAGTCATTTTTCGCACAACAAACATTTTCAAGCATGCATTTTTAGACTTGGCTTTGAGCTTTCAGTCACGGTGTAACAGGATTTGTGCCTTAATACTTGTGTTTGTTGAGAATATCTCCCAACAAATCCATTGTAGCTTTAGCGTCTGCTTTATTTTAAGCCTGACGGGTCTTTTCTTACAGATATGAGTCTCATGGTGACATCAAGCAGCACTGACAGGCCCAGTGAAATATAATCCAAGTTCCATAACAATGAGGAACATGCCGACATTAAAAATGCAACCCAAGGAACGAGAAAATGCATGGTTTTGGATAGGGCTGAAGGGGTTGGAAATGAAAGATTAAGCAAAGGTACAGTGAGAAATACTGCGACCAAAAGGTGACAAAGCACCATCAGTAAATATCACAAAGCCACAGCCATGGTATGAGCCTGCAGTTTCTCCCCCATTGAAAGAGACCTGAAGGAATGCTGTTGTGATTCTTCCCGTGTGCGATGATGGATGGGATCCCGCCCTCGTGTTGAGTCCTTACACCCCGGCCTCTGTCTCAGGTTTTACACTTGACGGACTGCCAGCTTGACAACGACATTTGATACGGCCGATAACCACACACAGCTCCAGCAGCAGCGGCGTATGCGTGACAATGAGGGGGCTGCCATGGGCACCTCCAAAAAAAGACATCCGTATATATATATACTCTTAAAGTCTGAACTAAAGCCCCCTAGACAAGATAAAAAGTACCTTACGGAAGAGAGAGCTTTAAATTTGCTTTGGACACTTTCCATTGAGATTAATAGTGTTTGCTTGCGCGTGTACTCACTCTCTGCTCTTGTGGTAGCTACACCTCTTCAGGGGGATCTTGATGACCTGGTCTCGTACTCCCACGTAGAGCTCGCTTCGGCTGTGCAGGATCAGCAGGCTCCGGATGGGCTGCCTCTTCCTGGGCGGGAACAGTTCGATCTCTTCCAAAAGGCAGCTCCCTGTGGACTGATTGAGTGGGGAGAGCACTTTTCTGATGGTGCCGTAATCTAGGAGCGAGAGGATGGAAGGGAGCTTTTAAGAAAGGCATTCATGCTGCGCAGTGATTCATTCATACAGTAGACAACTGCTGTGTGAATAACATTCAGGACCTAAAGGTTTGCGTGTACTAAAACATGTGCAAACTTGATAGTACCCGCAAAGCTGATATACTAAATTTGTGCAAAGTGCATTGCGTCTGTTAAGAACCGGTTCTTGTTCGGAACCGGTTCCCAGTGTATCAATTTTTTGTATCATTATCAGTGTATCATTTTTTCAAACGATTCCCTTAACGATTCTGGCGGGAGGGATGACGTCATTACACAACGTGCGTACTGACGTCAGACTACAACATGGCGCCCGTGGCGGCAGAAACGCTCCAGTCTTTATCACAGCGAAGGAGAAATATAACCTTGGAGGAAAATCTAATTTAAAACATCTGTATGCTCGTACAACACTTACAACTTTTAGTGTATCAGTATGTGGAATTAAATTATGGAACGGATTAACCAAAGACATCAAACAAACAAAGCACCAATTCAGTTTAAGAGACTGTTTAAACTACAAGTGTTCACAAAGTACACAGAACAAGAATTATGATGAACATCTTGAACCCTTTCCCCCCCCCCCCCTTTTTTTTATTGAGACAAAGATTATTTATGTAGTTAATATGTGTATGCTTTTACTATGATATATTATTTATTTATTATTTATTTGTTCACTGTTCTGTTACAGAGAACAAGGAAATTGGATCAAATTGCTATGGTATGAAAAAGGTTAGGATTAAATAAGCTCTGCTTCTTCCTACTCCTTTTCGGACGTGCTGTACTGAAACAACTGGAATTGTGTGATGCATTACGTTGTATCGTATGCATGTTCCAAATAAACTGAAACTGAACTGAACTGAACTGAACTGAACTGAACAGCGCGACTAGTAATAATTGCAAGGCAGCTATTTCATCAAGAGCAGTGGTCCCCAACATTTTTGTAACTGCGGACCGGTCAACGCTTGAAAATTTGTCCCACTGAGTCATTTTTGTCATAAAAAAATACAATCATGTGTGCTTACGGACTGTATCCCTGCAGACTGTATTGATCTATATTGATATATAATGTAGGAACCAGAATATTAATAACAGAAAGAAACAACCCTTTTGTGTGAATGAGTGTAAATGAGTGTAAATGGGGGAGGGAGGTTTTTTGGGTTGGTGCACTAATTGTAAGTGTATCTTGTGTTTTTTATGTTGATTTAATAAAAAAATAATTTTATTTTTTTTATTTATGTTTTTATTTCTTGTGCGCTCCGTGGACCGATTGGGGACCACTGATCAAGAGGACATGCGAGTAATATGCCGAAACATTTGAACATATGGAATGCAGTAACTATAAATCAATGTCGCGTTTTTTGAACCGTACCGACCCCATATCAGGCGGAAGCAGTCATCTGGCGTAATTACAACAGGTACTAACAAAACACAAGTCTATAAAGTTAGCGCAATTATTTGTAAAAAAAAAAAGACTGACTTCTAATTTAGTTGAGTTTCACAAGAGACATATTCTGACTGGCTCTGAGGCGGGAAGTACTCCAGTTCACATCTGCTGCTCGACGAATGTCACAGAGCAGCGACCAAGTTTGTGGTCAAAAGTTTGCAACCATTTTCCACAGTAAACGCTCCTTTTTTCAATTGGTGAATGTTCAATTGTAGTCAGAGAAAAGTTGCATGTTTTCCTCCAACAAGATTATCATCATTATATTATACAGGTGAAACTCAAAAAAATACACATGTAGATTTATTAATGTCAACAATTCAACTTCAAATGTGAAACTAACATGTGATATTAATTCATTACATGCAAAGTAAAATAAATTAAGACTTTATTTAAAAGAAGGCTTGACATATCTCAATTTGCATGTATTGGGTTAATATCACATGTTATTGTTGTGTAATTTCCACAGGATTTATTTTGTTAAATTCTACAGGAGAATATTTATTTCTTATTTATTTATTTTGTCAGTACGTGGACTGTGAGGGTTTTGTTTTCCCGAGATGCAAGTAAAGCTGGATCGGACATGGCGTGAGGGTAAGGACATTTTTATTTTAACACTATCAAAAGGAATAAACAAAAAGCGCGCACAAGGGCGGAAGTACAAACTTGGCTAATGAAAACAAATCAAAAACTATGAACATGAAACTAAAATCACTAACTGTGGCATTAATAACAAAAACTTACTTGACAGAGCAGGGATCTATGGCATGGAACACGTGATCAATGGCGTAACAGGGGTAGTATGGATAATGTCACCAGGACGATCAACAGAAAAAGACAGGCTTAAATAACAGTGACATGATTAGTGACAGGTGCGTGAGTGCAAAACGTGAGACAGGTGCGTGACATGAGGACAGGTGAAAACTAATGGGTTGTCATGGAAACAAAACAAACACGAGTGCACAAAGGGTCCAAAAACCAAACTGAACATAACCAAAACAAAACATGATCACACAGACATGACATATTTTCAAAAAAGCACCTTTTTTTTTGCTATACTAGTGTTGTCCTGATACCAATATTTCGATACTTTTCGGTACTTTTCTAAATAAAGGGCACCACAAAAATTTCATAATTGTCTTTATTTTAACAAAAAAAATCTTACGGTACATTAAACATATGTTTCTTATTGCAATGGAAGAAAAATTTAGTCCTTAAAAATTATATAGTGAACATACTAGACAACTTGTCTTTTAGTAGTAAGTAGGCAAACAAAGGCTCCTAATTAGTCTACCGACATATGTCATAACATAACGTGTCATTTTCCATTCTATTATTTTGTCAACATTATTAAAGACAAGTGGTAGAAAATGGATTATTAACCTACTGTATCATTTACTGTTAATACCTGCTTACTTTCTCTTTTCACATGTTCGAGCTACACTTCTGTTAAAATGCAATAAACACTTATTGTTCTGTTGTTTGGATGCTTTACATTAGTTTTGGATGATACCACATATTTGAGTATCAATCTGATACCAAGTAGTTACAGTATCATACATTGGTCATATTCAAAGTCCTCATGTGTCCAGGGACATATTTCCTAAGTTTATAAACATAATATACATTTTTAAAAAACGAAAGATTTTGTGAGGCTAAAAAATATCGATGTAATTTGAATAAGTAGTATCGACCATACGCTCCTGTACTTGGTATCATTACAATGGATGAGAGGTGTAGATCCACCAATAGCGTTTGTTTACATTTTGATGCCGGTGAGCTACAGTGTGTAGTGAAGCATGTTTAGCTATTCCTCGTCCTGCAGGGATGATATTTGTAAGAAACATACTTTATTTGTCGCCATGGAGGCGAGGATTAGTCATTTAGAAGTAGCTAAAACACTGCATATGTTGGATGGGATGGACTTTAGCCGCTAGCTAGCTAGCCATGTCTTAAAGCACCTCTTCCTGAGGGCGTTTCAGTCTTATAACGTCACCTTTATCTTTAGTTTTAAAGCCAAAATGCGTCCGTTCTCCCTTTTCTGTCCACACACATTGTCTGTTTGTAAGTACTCCGTGATTGTGGGCTGCCGAACATGCTCGTCTGCTCGTAAACCAGCAATGTCATGATGTGACGACGACAGGCAGGTGGTGGACCGGTACTTTTCAGAGGCTGTATAGTACCGAATATGATTCATTAGTATCGTGGTACAATACTAATACCGGTACAATACTAATACCGGTATACCGTACAACCCTACTACGTACGTATGTGCCTGCTAAGACCTCACTGTTGGCTGTGTAAGGTCATGTTACCTCTCAACTAAAAAAAAAATGATGCTAATCCACCATTTGGTTTTCTTTTTTTGAAAATAAGAATTGATAAGAGAATCGATAAAGAACCAAAATGCTAAGTAGAATCGAAAGTGGACTCGGAACCGGAAGAATCGTATCAATCCCCATTACTTTAAGTGAGCACAATAAGGCGTGCAATACATTTTGTGTCTCTGTCTTCATTAATATGCAGAATATATGCCCACAATACTGGGAGAAGATGCGCAATGTGATTTATTAACACTCATTACCGTTTTAGGAGCACTATTTAGCATTTTATTCGGCACATCTGAAAAGTAAGTGCAAAAGGACACACAATCGGTGCACACTCTTAAACTGTCTAAATTCCAGCATCAACTCAAGATTGTAAACATTTAAATATACTATTGTGAGGCCTCTAAAACTTACTGAATACAGTGGTACCTCAACTTAAGAGCCTTTTAAGACAAGAGCTATCTCTCGGCTAATTGGTAAGCTTTAAGTTGCAAGCTACAATTAGAATTACAGGCATCCCCGCCATTATTTGGCACAGTTAATGCCACAGTGAATCTCGGAGGTTCCGCCTTACTCGCTAGCATTAGTTTATAGCAAAAAATGGACATGTTTTTCCAAGCAGGCGAAGAAGAAAGTGAGTGTGAAAGACGTAGGAGAAATGGATGATGTTCATTGAATTAAATAAACACATAATCAAAATCATGACAGCGTGTAGTTGCTTTGATGAAGCAGTTTGAGCTTCCAGTCCAGTCTGCAGACATTTATCCATGAAAATATGGAGATGCTGCAGATGGTGTGTTTGGGGGAGATGCAGTTGTAGAGGATACCATGGGATTCCACTCTCTAAGTTAAATACTGTACATTATCATTACATGACTTCATAAATCTATTGTAGCTGTTTATATTACTCAACGTATTGTTTTTATACATTTCTTAGCTGTTATGTTGAGAGCGCATTGTTGCGACTGTCGTGTCCAACGTTCCCTCTAAGGTGCGCGCCTGTGCAATTGCGCACTGCTCAATCGTCCTCTGCGCACGGCAAATCTATGCCACGCACAAAATCAAATAAGCGCATAACAATTTTCGACACACGGACACGACAGAGAAAACAGTTTTCGTCATCATTGTTCAAATATTGTAACGTCTGTCGAGACGCTTTGAGGACATGAATTCCACCCATCACTTTACTGAGCAAAACTCTTTATTGTCGGCCATAAACACGTCACCAAAACATTAGTAAAAAAAATGATATCTAGCAAAACTGGTCATTTTCTGCAGTACGAACCAGACCAAAAGCAACTTTGTTACATCAACAGCAGCCGCTCGCTGGACCTCCACCCAGACAAACAATACAAGTACACAGTTCATGAAAAACAATATTTTTTGTTATTGTCATTGTAAGTGGGCCTAAACACTTATATTAGAAAATCATCTCATGGAAATGACTGCTGTCATTTGATTATAATAATAAGAGAATGTTGTCTGTCTATCTGTGATGGCTCTGCGATGAGGTGGGGACTTGTCCAGGGTGTACCCCGCCTTCCGCCCGAATGCAGCTGAGATAGGCTCCAGCGACCCCGAAAGGGACAAGCGGTAGAAAATGGATGGATGGATGGATGGATGGAGATTTAACTTGTTATTTAGTCAGGTTTGGGACAGGTGTGCTGCTGGTGTAGCCACAGTGTGCACGTCTGATGTTGCTCACATAGGCTCCACTCAATGCTCAGGGAGTTTTTGCGTTTGCTCACACACGTGAAATATTAGAGGGAACATTGGTCGTGTCTCTCAAATATGCAAAGGATGGCAGGAAGCAACATGCAGGTAAGAATGATGCGCTAATTCCAATGACGAGAACAAAAATACAAAAGAAACCGTGTCGCTAAAATGGAGCACCTGAAGCTCGAGGCTTACTTAGCATAGCAGATAGCAATGACACAAACCAAAAAGCAAAACAAGGGAACGCTATCTTTGTGTAGCTTGGCGCTAACTTACCTGTTGTGTATAGCGAACAATGGAACCACAAACATAGGTCTGGTGACACGGTATATAAAGGGAAATGACTAATTAAAAATGAAACGCTAATTAAAAAAACAAATCTGGTGTGGAGCGCTCAGTACTCCCAGCAACAGGAAATGTAAACAAAGGAGGCTTAGGAGTACTGGCAACATACTAAACACAAAACCTCTGAAAATAAGAACAAAACCGGGCAAGACTGGTAGAAACCGGTCACGACAATCTAGATGTGTTTTTCTTTTTTAAAATCTTGTTTTGTGTTAAAATTGTGCTAAAATTGGGGGCTAAGGACCAATTCAATTGATTTCAATTAATTTCAGTAGGGTACGTTGATTTGAGATACAAGTGTTTTGAGTTAAGAGCTCCGTCATTCACCAATTAAGCTTGTAAATTGAGGTACTACTGTACTGTTGAAAAATGCTTTAATATGGGACTTTAAGGGCCAAATTTGCAAAATGTCAAATCAATGATGAAAAAAATTGATCTTAAAACTAGGGATTTTTCTACAAACCCCGTTTCCATATGAGTTGGGAAATTGTGTTAGATGTAAATATAAACAGAATACAATGATTTGCAAATCTTTTTCAACCCATATTCAGTTGAATATGCTACAAAGACAACATATTTGATGTTCAAACTGATAAACTTTTTTTTGTTGTTGCAAATAATCATTAACTTTAGAATTTGATGCCAGCAACACGCGACAAAGAATTTGGGAAAGGTGGCAATAAATACTGATAAAGTTGAGGAATGCTCTTTAAACACTTATTTGGAACATCCCACAGGTGTGCAGGCAAATTGGGAACAGGTGGGTGCCATGATTGGGTATAAAAACAGCTTCCCAAAAAATGCTCAGTCTTTCACAAGAAAGGATGGGGCGAGGTACACCCCTTTGTCCACAACTGCGTGAGCAAATAGTCAAACAGTTTAAGAACAACGTTTCTCAAAGTGCAATTGCAAGAAATTTAGGGATTTCAACATCTACGGTCCATAATATCATCAAAAGGTTCAGAGAATCTGGAGAAATCACTCCACGTAAGCGGCATGGTCGGAAACCAACATTGAATGACCGTGACCTTCGATTCCTCAGATGGCACTGTATCAAAAACCGACATCAATCTGTAAAGGACATCACCACATGGGCTCAGGAACACTTCAGAAAACCACTGTCACTAAATACAGTTCGTCGCTACATCTGTAAGTGCAAGTTAAAGCTCTACTATGCAAAGCAAAAGCCATTTATCAACAACATCCAGAAACGCCGCCGGCTTCTCTGGGCCCGAGATCATCTAAGATGGACTAATGCAAAGTGGAAAATTGTTCTGTGGTCTGACGAGTCCACATTTCAAATTGTTTTTGGAAATATTCAACATCATGTCATCTGGGACAAAGGGGAAGCGAACCATCCAGACTGTTATCGACGCAAAGTTCAAAAGCCAGCATCTGTGATGGTATGGGGGTGCATTAGTGCCCAAGGCATGGGTAACTTAGACATCTGTGAAGGCACCATTAATGCTGAAAGGTACATACAGGTTTTGGAACAACATATGCTGCCATCCAAGCGCTGTCTTTTTCATGGACGCCCCTGCTTATTTCAGCAAGACAATGCCAAGCCACATTCAGCACGTGTTACAACAGCGTGGCTTTGTAAAAAAAAAGAGTGTGGGTACTTTCCTGGACCGCCTGCAGTCCAGACCTGTCTCCCATCGAAAATGTGTGGCGCATTATGAAGCGTAAAATACGACAGCGGAGACCCCGGACTGTTGAACGACTGAAGCTCTACATAAAACAAGAATGGGAAATAATTCCACTTTCAAAGCTTCAACAATTAGTTTCCTCAGTTCCCAATCGTTTATTGAGTGTTGTTAAAAGAAAAGGTGATGTAACACAGTGGTGAACATGCCCTTTCCCAACTACTTTGGCACGTGTTGCAGTCATAAAATTCTAAGTTAATTATTATTTGCAGAAAAAAAAAAAGAAATTATGAGTTTGAACATCAAATATCTTGTCTTTGTAGCATATTCAATTGAATATGGGTTGAAAAGAATTTGCAAATCATTGTATTCCGTTTATATACATTTTCCCAACTCATATGGAAACGGGGTTTGTAGAAATAACATTCAAAATTTTGGCAAGTAGCAAACATAAAAGTGTGACAAATTCCACAACCAAATGCTTCCTTGCTGGAGGTAAAACGACATCCTGCACACAAACCTGGGTTCTGAAACACGATCCAAAGAACAACATTTTCTTTAAGGAGTTGAACGCATCGGCAAGTTATGAGAGTGCAGAAACAAATGAATACGCCCTGAACTTTTTCCATTTAGGCGAGCTGGGCCCCTCAAGAGACAAAATTAGGGGCGGTTTTCCTTGGGGAGAGCTAAAACCAACATCATCTATTACACATGAAGTCCCTTGGCAGGAGCAAGAAGTAATTAGGTGCAGAGTGAGTGAATTGCAAATAGCTATGCTCAAGGTGAGGAATATAAAGGATGCTGATAATTGGATGCAAGAATCCTATATTTAAAAATCGAAAATATTTGAACTCCAAACGAAATGAGCGGCTGTCCAAAACAAATCTGAGTGAGTTCAAGCAGTAAAAACACTGTGATTAAAACGAGTGGTTCAAATGTTTTCATTCACATCCCATGCACTGAAATGAACACAGAGAAGATTTCTTAGCAAAACAAAACAAAGCCGAGTGCATCTAAATTTAGTTTACTTTCTCCCCTCCCTTGCATAAGCAACAATATTAAACAGCAAACGCCTGCTGAGTGTCCCACTGATAACTCCTTCCACAGGCTGTCATTGCAGATTGTCCCACTGCTGGGATCAAACAGCGCGCTGATTGTCGGTGACAACACACAATGAGCCTGTGAATACGTGCAAGATGTCGTTATAATCACTTGTGAAGTGTTTTATTCTCACTCCTTTTTTATTTTTGCAGACAATGTTTTAACAATTTCCATATGTGTTGAATTGCACAGCTTTGATATGGAGCAGGCCTAAATATCCAGAATGCACGACTGTACACCATGCATCAAAAAGTATGCCCTTTCCATAATTATTGTGTATTGTCTCTACTGAGGGAATAGTTTATAGAACTCTTGTACTGTTGTATTATTATTATTATTATTACTATTGTATTATGCTAGATCCACTCTACGTCCACTGCACCGGTCACCCTAGAGGGGGGGGGGGGGGGGGGAGTTGGGCGTCGCCCACATCTGTGGTCCTCTCCAAGGTTTCTCATTGTCATCACACTGGGTTGAGTTGTTCCTTGCCCTGATGTGGGATCTGAACCAAGGATGTCGTTGTGGCTTGTGCAGCCCTTTGAGACACTTGTGATTTAGGGCTATATAAATAAACATTGATTGATGACACTGCAACTGTTGCCGAGTGATGCGCCCTTTGCAAACAATCAGACTCTTTGAGCCGGTTCTTGGAACTTTTCCAAGTGAAGGTTAAGGTCACGTTTATTTCGAACATGTATAAAGTTTCAATACAATACATTACATATTATACACATTTTCTATTGTTTTTTTTTCCTTACAACATATCTGAAAAGGAGTAGGAAGAAGCACAGCTCGTTCAATCCTACCCCCTTTCTACTTCACAGTAGTTACTAACACATATATTCACTTTGTTCTCAATTTGTACACCATTCTTTTCATACATAGCTAAGTCAGTTATGATTCACCCAAATAAATGAAATGAAAGTTATATAATTTTCAATACGTTCAAGACATTTATCATAATTGTTCTTCTTTGAACTTTGGAGAAACAATTGTAGTTTAAACAGTTTCTTAAACTGGATCATACTAGTACTTTGTTTGATCTATTTGCCTATTCCAGTGGTGTCAAACGTAAGGCTCGCGAACAGGTTTTATCCGGACCGCGGAAAGATTTTGCCAAGTACAAAAATGAGCCGAAATTTTTGAATGAAAGAAAGTGCTGTTCTAAATGTGTCCACTAGATGTCGTAATAGCAATTATTTGTATCTTTGTAGATTCCATCCATCCATCCATTTTCTACCGCTTGTTCCATTCGGGGTCGCGGGGGTGCTGGAGCCTATCTCAGCTGCATTCGGGACAAGTCGCCACCTCATCGCAGGGCCAACACAGATAGACAGACAACATTCACACTCACATTCACACACTAGGGTCTATTTATTGTAGATTATGCTACATATTTTTAAAAAACTAAACTACATGATCTTAGTGCACCAGTCGAGGAAAATGAGCAAACTACATAAATAACATCCTGTAATTTGATTTTGATATTATTTTATCCTGATAGATTGAAAATTAACACCAATGAGTTGACTGATGAACATTATCAGATAATTTATTCGGAAAATATAAATAACGACAAATAAAGATAGAATACTATTAACAACTTGTAAGTGTAAAAACAACCCAACAACATTACGATTTGTACATTTTCAGAATATGCTTGTTATATTTTTAAACAATTAAAACAATATGAAGTTGTCTTTATTTTTAAGTTATCGTGCCGTGGTTTTACCAGTCTGGCCTACTTGGGAGTAGATTTTTCTAATCCATTCCGTGATTTAATTCCACATACTGACATGCTAAAGGCTTTAAAGGTGCCATTTGTAATAATTTCATGTCAAGTCATCATTAAATGGCCCTAATATGTCAAAAGACATGAATACATCATGTTCTTTTCGAATACCTTTATAACTGATAACAGTAGTTCAGCCGGGATATTTAGACTTAGACTTCCTTTTATTGTCATTCAATTTGAACTTTACAGTACAGATAAGAACGAAATTTCGTTGCATTAGCTCATGGTAGTGCAGGATAAAAGAGCATCCATCCATCCATCCAATTTCTACCGCTTTTCCCTTTCGGGGTTGCGGGGGGGGGGTGCTGGAGCCTATCTCAGCTGCATTCGGGCGGAAGACAGGGAACACCCTGGACAAGACCCCACCTCATCGCAGGGCCAACACAGATAGACAGACAACATTCACACTCACATTCACACACTAGGGCCAATTTAGTGTTGCCAATCAACCTATCCCCAGGTGCATGTCTTTGGAGGTGGGAGGAAGCTGGAGTACCCGGAGGGAACACACGCAGTCACGGGGAGAACATGCAAACTCCACACAGAACCCAGGACCTTCGTATTGTGAGGCACATGCACTAGGGGTGGGGACGGCGTGGCGCGGAGAGTGGCCGTGCCAGCAACCTGAGGGTTCCTGGTTCGATCCTCACCTACTACCAACCTCGCCACGTCCGTTTTGTCCTTGAGAAAGACACTTCACCCTTGCTCCTTATGGGTCATGGTTTGGGCCTTGCATGGCAGCTCCCGCCATCAGTGTGTGAAAGTGTGTGTGAATGGGTAAATGTAGAAATAGTGTCAAAGCGCTTTGAGTACCTTGATGGTAGAAAAGTATAACCCATAACCCATAACCAACCCCTGTTCCACCGTGCTGCCCCAGCCGGGATATGCTCATTTCAAAATTAATATGAATATTTTTGGTAATAAACCAATTTCAGCAACAACAATATCTGAAGAGGCATTTGGAAGCTGAGCCAAAAGAACCAGCTCCCATGTGGGGACATAAATAGTGCGTTTACCTTGGAGGGCAGCGTTGTACAGAGTTGTTAAAAAAAAAAAAAGAAGGCTGCCAGGCTTCACTACACATTTAAAAAAAGACACGGTAGCTTTAAGATTGATCCTATTGTTCTTCTTCAACAAACAGCAGCCCAAAATGTGACTGTACTGTTAACACATGGCTTTTAATATGTGTGGAGACATGATGGATGTGCTACTTACCAGTAGCTAAATAGATGATGTGAAAGAGCATGTCTTTGCCCTGCACCACGTCCACGGCCACATGGCTGAAGCGGACGCTGTCCTCCATGAAGTAGGGCACAGGAACAACGGGCTGGACCACCTCGTGCATCAGTAAAAACTTCTGGGCGTCTTGCAGGTTTCTCTCGGTCAAGTTGACGTAGGAGCCTGAGTCGACGGTGCCGCACTGTGGAGACAAATTGTGAGCGATGATGCAAGTTTGCTGTACGTTGATTTGATGATAGGAAACAATCTAGTCAAGACCACTTTCTACCCGTGAAAGTGACGTTTTCTTTAATATTGTACTAGAAAAATATGCATTATTCCATTTTCACCATTTCTTTATTTTTTTCTTTCACGCTTGCATTCATATGTTGTTATGACAATGCTACAATTTAAATACAGAAGTGAACAAATCATCAGTAATTGCTGAGATATGGAAAAGGCTAGGCTAGGTAATGGATACTTTTTAGAGGGTAGAAGTTGCTAAATGACGCCAGCGTGTATTTGCATAATTGGCCATGATGCATGTGCAAAAGGTCGCTGTAGAAGAGAGGAATAACATTGTGGAAGAAACAAAGTGAGTAAAAAAACATGAAAAGCTACAAATCTTCTTCTTTCACTTCTTGCTGTCATTTTTTAAAATCAAAAACAAGATGCAACCACCTGTGAGTGCATTTAGATAGGGAATGGCCCACAGGAGATCCAATAGTCCCCCATAATACAGGAGAAAGTCGATAGATTTGTCCTTTAAAAAAAAAAGAGTATACAGAGGTGTCTGAACACTCTCTAAATATAGCAATAAAGTCTATAAGTTGGCAACAGTGAGCCTTCCTGCTACATTGTCTTACTCTCTGGCAGACCTGGGTTATCGTCTATAAAGCTCACAAAACGCACTAAATAGGGCTGAAAAGTTACATATAATGTTTTCGTTCAGTCTAAGAGATGAGACCACAGGTGCGTATGAGTTGTGTTAAAAGGCCAGTTTAATGCTGATAACACTGTCACTTATTTCATAGTTGCGGACCTAAAAAAATATGTTTTACAAGTTATTTTAGGCTCGTTATTTAATGAGTTTAAGCACATTTGGAATGCCCGGTTTTAGCTGTAAATGTGGCAAGCATCAGCCTGCTACAGAAGACTGGAGGCAATTTTAAAATGCGTAGTAATGCTGAGCGCACTTCCAGGAGCGCACCAGGCGCGTGTCAGTCTGGCGGCAGCAAGCAGTTGCAATCAATCGCCAGCAATCAGTGCACCCGTGGCTGATCAGGGGACCTGCCTTCATAAGCACGCACAACCTGCTATCCCGCGCCAGAACGTGTCTACCTGTCCTGTACAGTAAGCCAAACCTGTCTAGCTCCATGCATACTCTCTCAAGTTGTTTTTTGGAAACTGTGGACGTCGTGTCCTCCAGACCAAAGAGGAAAAGAACCATCCAACCATCCTTTATCCCGAATCATGATATTTTTTTGCAGAATTGGAAGGAATGATCAAATATGTCTACTAGTTACATTGTTGCAATATAACTAAAAAGGGGTAAGCCCGCATACTTTTCTAAATGATGGCAATATGAGAAAAGTATGGACCTCTCCAAAAAAATATTTTAGACTCAATCCAAATGTTTGATCCCTAAAATCAGGAGCACCCTTGAGGCGAGAAAGACTGAGTCAGTACCTGCGGAACGAGGTAAAAAGAAGTGCAGACGCGGCGCTCAAAAATGAGAGAAAAGAAGGTAGGCTGCCAGTATTCTTCTATTTTGCGTCCTCATCTACTGATGATTTGATGCCTGAGAAAATGCTGAAAGAGCATGAGGAAACTCAGGCTATGATGTCTATGGAAGAGGAGATGAAAGAAGAGGAGAGTCTAGAAATGGCGACCTCACATTTTGTTTTGCTAATGTTAGCCATCAGTTTTAAAGTACCGGTAGAGTGGAAAAACAAGTTGACAATATATGCTTAATTGTGTTTCATTGTATCCATAAAACCATATCCAATCTAAACGGGATTATGTGAGCGTCCTGTCGGTCGGCATCCCAGCAAGAGTGGAAATATGACAGAAAGTGTGTTTTATTATGGTTTATTATGGTTAGTTTGTATGCTTAGCACCTAGCAATGCTGCCGTAGTGTTTCAATAAAGCTGCATCTGTTTAGCACTCGGCTTCTAAAACTTATTGCTCATTTTCTTCTTTTTTGTGCTCCAAAATATAAGGTTCTGGATCATAATTTTTTCCCAAAGTAATCGTTGTTGGCTTTCACAAAGTCTGCTTGCTTATTGTCGTTGATGGGAAAGGGACCTGTGGGTCTACATCACGGATCACGTGACTAGCTTCCTCATTATCTCTCACAATGGCTTGGGAATCTCTGTGAGATTGATACTATTTTGATCATATCTATTTATTTGCAAACTCTGGAAGTCTTTAGGTTTCATAAATCAGATATATATGATAATAGCTTCAATATAGAGGCAACCTGTTTTTCCACTCTACTGGGACTTTGACGTAATCATGGACCAGGACAACAAAACAAACAATTAAGTGATCAAAATAATAGTTTTATATGCCTTTATCTCCAATGTCCATGCAGGGAAATGGGCTCTATTTCTGTAAATGATGTCACACCAAAAGGGTCGGCAAATCGGGTCTGGTGATGAGAAAGCGGGGCGTTCCAAGTACAGTTGATTACTCAATAATAACACTAATGTGGGAAACGACTACCAGATTAATTTTCCGGAGCAATAAATACATATAGAGAAATCAGTAGTTAAATTTCGGTCACCTGGACGCGAGAGAGTTACATTGTCATCGACGGCACAAAGTTGTAATGACACGCTACATTAACAGACAGTACCGTTATATTGTGTTTGGGTAAGGTTAGGTTACTTTCTTAGTACCTGAAGGGGAACTTGTTTTACACCCAGAACGCTCAAGACATCCATTAAACACACAAGAAAAAGTAAAATCTTAAACATGCAATACAGAGACCTACCACATAAAAAGCATTACAAACATTTGGTAAGATTAGAAATTGTAAACATATGTGTGTTGTCCCGATACCAATATTTTCGTACCGGTACCAATATGATTTTGATACTTTTCGGTACTTTTCAAAATAAAACAAAAAATTGCATTATTGGCTTTATTTTAACAAAAAATCTTACGGTACTATAAATATATGTTTCTTATTGCAAGTCTGTCCTTGAATAAAATAGTTAACATACAAGAAAACTTGTCTTTTATTAGTAAGTAAGCAAACAAAGGCTCCGAATTTAGCTGCTGATATATGCAGTAACATATTGTGTTATTTATCATTCTATTATTTTGTCAAAAATTAATAAGGACAAGTGGTAGAAAATGAATTATTAATCTACTTGTTCATTTACTGTTAATATCTGCTTACTTTCTCCTTTAACATGTTATATCTACACTTCTTTTGTTTGATACTTTACATTAGTTTTGGATGATACCACACATTTGGGTATCAGTACAGTGTTGATCTCCTGAAGACATGATTTTATTTCCGAATTCCTTGAGAGAAAAAAATGCCTGGTTAGGCTTTGTGTATGTCATGTGTGTCATGTGGGGGGGTGGGGGTGGGGGGGGGGGGGGTGTCACCCACATCTGCGGTCCTCTCCAAGGTGTCTCATTGTCATCCCACTGGGTTGAGTTTTTCCTTGCCCTGATGTGGGATCTGAACCAAGGATGTCGTTGTGGCTTGTGCAGCCCTTTGAGACACTTGTGATTTAGGGCTATACAGTATAAATAAACATTGATTGATTACTTTTTGGTGTAAGTAACTGAGTTAGTAACTGAGTTACTTTTGAAATAAAGTAACTGTAACTGTAACTAGTTACTGGTTTTCAGTAATCAACCCAACACTGTAAGAAACTTACTTTATTTGTCGCCATGGAGGCTAGGATTAGTGATTCAGAAGTAGCTAAAACACTGCCGACTGGGGCTGGACTTTAGCCGCTAGCTAGCTAGCCATGTCTTAAAGCACCTCTTTCGGTGGTCATGGGGGGTGGGGGGCTTTTCAGGGGCGGTATAGTACAGAATATGATTCATTAGTGACGCCGTACTATACTAATACCGGTATACCGTACAACCCTAATTGAAAGGAATAAATATTTATTGACAATCAGATATATAGAACCAGAATATAATAACAAATAAAATATTAAATTACACAAAAACAAATATGGGCCAAAAAAGGACTACACCTTGTTTACTTCTGTTTATGAGCGAGAGTGAACAGGTAGCGCCAAATCTATATGTGGCAGTCTTTAATGTATGGAAAACACTGCATATAATTTAAGTTTTATTTAAATATTATCATTGTGGTTGTAGTTTTAACGCTCTTGTAAAAAGCTCTTGAAGGCTCACCAAGTACCATACCATGCAGGTAATAGTTAACCGGGCCTGGACCTTGGGTGGTCATTAGTTCCAAGTGACGAGCTCCAGTAACAACAGCACGGCCACTTTATACGGATCAATCCCCATGCCCTCCCTGGACTGACAGATGAGAGTCAGGGAGGTTTTTCCATGGATGGGCAATGGATCAGCGCCCTCACCACTTCAGCAGACGGGAAATGAGAGTGGTGAAGGCCAGCAGAATGCCAGACTTTATGTGCTCGTGCCGTGTTGCTGCCTGCAAATGTGACGCAAACTCTGTGTTGGAGCATATATCACATGAGAGCACATTTATCCCTCGGTGACATTGGCCTTGTACACACAAGCTTTGTATGATTATATATCTGCCATCCAGTGAAGACGCAGATGTGACATCCTTTGATCACACGCACAGCGATGATGAATGTGTGATTTTAGCAGTTTAGGTGAAGGACAGAAACATCATTTGGCTGAATGTGGGACCAGTTCACCTTCTGTCCTCTGCCAGGACGAGTAATGGCAGTGTAAAAGCACGTTTTGGAAAATGGGGCGACAGTAGTTCAGTCTTTAAGGGCTTGGCTTTTGGAAGGAGAGGGTTAAGCGGTCCTATCTAAACGGGACCCGTACGAGTGATACACTGCTATGAAAACATCTATGTGTCTTGCAGGTGTTTTACAGAAGAATAAATATGGTGGGAGTTTAATATTTCCCACTGCATTGCATTCTGGGCTGGGGTGAAAGGGGAACTGCACTTTTTCTGGAATTTTGCCTATCGTTCACAATCATTATGAAAGACATGACGATGGATGTTATTTATTTTTTGCATTCTAAATATTAAATAAATGCGATCAAAAGTCTGCTTACAATGGAGCCTATAAAGCCCTTAAAAAACACCTCAATTAAGGTTTTATATACATGATGTAAGTATATATAAAATGTACTAACGGGCACATTTATAATAACATTTAAGATTTACATATTTGCTCATTTTAAGCATACGTAGCGCATTCATTTCAAAAACGCATCACAACGTTTGCTTTTTTTCTTCTTCGTTACTGATTATTACTCACTGCAGACTTCATAAGAGCCAACAAACACAATAAAACATTTCTTACTGCACAAGGTCTGCTGTCCTTAGAATGTCGACTGCTAGGATGTTCATATATTCCCATTTAGATGAAGAATGACCATAATCCTCGCAAAGAAAATAGGGTGGGGGAGGCATCTTTTCGTGTCGTTCTCGCTAAATGGCTGTCAAAGTGGACCATGTGTGAATACCTCCTCAGACTTCTTCTGTCCAGGTGAGATGCATGATTTATGATCTACAATAAACTTCCAGCGAGCAAAAAAGCGAGGAAACAGAAGACCATTCGATGACGTAAACATAGGCACACAGGGTAGTGATCACGGCGCCGCTAAAAATAGTCTGCGTTTATAATAACAATATCACTAATACTTGGTTAATATTCAAGTCACGAAATGTAAATGGAGTATTTTTGGCGTTTTTTGGGGGACGAAATAGAGGATTGGCTCTGCAGTAAGCGGACTTTTATTTACTTTTATTTACAATGCATAAAAAAAAATCTATCCATCGTCATGTCTTTCATAATGATTGTGAACGATAGGCAAAATACCCCAAAAAGTGGAGTTCCCCTTTAAAGATTTGAAACAAAAGTTCACTTGCACATGTCCTGTCCTTAAAAGGAAAACAATGTTGTAGTTTTTGCTTGACTAATTTAAACTACAAAAAATTGTCATAAAAATACCCTTACCTTTCATATATATATATATATATATATATATATATATATATATATATATATATATATACAAAGCATTACAACAAACAATCTACCCTGGCCCAAATATAAGACACCCCAAATATAAGATGATCCCTTTTTTTCCAGAATGAGAAATATTTTATGAAGGCAACATCAGAGACTAATCATGTTTTCATTATTGCATTAAACCCTCGTTTGTCGAGGTTAATTGGCTTTGGGGATGATCGTCGTAAATGTATTTCTGCAAAGGTGAAATGGTATAAATGTCTAATATTTTTATAGCGAGAGCATAACAAACCTTCTAAATATGTTTTTTTTTTAACATTATAAGAGCCCTCCAGACATGAAATAACACCTACATTGTCACTTTTACACTCGTAAAGGCAGGACTGGATGCTGCCCGAGGCTGAGCCAATCAATGGCCACGTTACCTAAGAGTCACTTAGTTAAATATTCACTTTTTTAGCGCGCTTGTGTCACGGCTGAGTCTCCCCGAGATACTGGTGTGCGTGTGAGTGACAAAAAGAAAAGCTCCGACATCATTGAGGAGAAGTTGTTTGGCTTCTTCATTGTTTTTAAAAGCAAATTTTGTCACACCGCGGTGAGGGATGTCTTGTCTTGGTTTCTTCTGTCTTGTGAATTGCATGTTTTAGTTTGAAAAGTAACTCCTCTCATTTCAGATCACTTGCCCTTCCTTTTGTGTCATCAGTCTGACGTCATCCCTGACCCCTGATTGTTTCCACCTGTTCCCCATTAACCTCATGTGTCTTATAAGCCCACGCCTCCCTTTGTTCTGTGCCAGATTGTCTCGTTCATTCGTGCCTCTCTAGATTCCTGTCCATGCCTTGCCTCGTCTCGTGTTTGAATACCTTGATCCTGAATTCCTTCGTTGATATTTTGAGTTTTCTTTTTCTCCTCCTCAGCAGAGTGATTTTGTGTTATTTAGTTTTACAGCCGAAGTGGTGAGTTTTCAGTTTTTCTTAGTTTTTTCTTTTCCTCAATTTTTGGAGTGACATTTTTTGTAAACCTTTATTAGATTAGAGAGAGTGTAGAAGTTTCATAGCCATTGTTTCTTCCTCCTGTTGGAGCGTTTTGTGTTTATAATAAGTTTCATAGAATATACGGCGCCAAGTATAGTTCGTCAATGTTTTTGTGTTTTCCTCCTTTGTTCCTTTTTTTTGGATCCTTTTTCGCTGACTAGTTTAGTTATAGCCCATATTGAATTGCCCTGACTCTGGAGGTGAAAGGAACCTTTCAAAATATAAGCCTACCAAATTATTCCCTACTCTGCATCTGAGTCCTATCTTTTGACCAAGACTGACAAATTTTCTTTCATACTTTTTTCACAGGGGGAAATAATTGCATAATTAATTTCAAACTAAAGAAAAAAAATATTATATATTACACAAAAATAAAAATGTGTAAATACACATTTCTTAAAAAAACATGCATGTAATACAATTATTAAAACACATAAATTGTATAGATGAAATGTGTCAAAATAATTTAAAATATACATTCTTTTGAGAACTACTATTTAGGCAAAAATATGAAGTTGTCATGATGCCAAAAGAATTGTATGATTTTCGAATATATGGTGCAAATCATGTTTTTTTTTTTTTTAAATACATGTTACGTGTCCTTATAATATGAAAACTCGCCAGACAGAAATTAGTGCCAAATGCAAAAGGACTCATAACCAGAGGGATTTTAATGTGCGTACTTAAAACAGACTGGGGGATTTTTCCCCCCTACAGAGACACGTTATCAGTCTGCGAGTGCTAACTGACTTCATCATCTCTCTTTGACAGCTTGGTAGTTTTATTTTTAAGGATGCAGGTGCCCTGCAGGTATATGTATAGATAGCTACATGTATAAAAAGGATAGGGAAATAAATCCTGTGCAAATAACTGGAATCTTGCAACAAGCTTGATGGAGATGCTGCTGAAACGTAGATAAAGTGTGCGTGGGCCCAGTGGTGAGGATTGGATTGTGGGAAAATCGAAGAAGAAATGGGGATGGGAACTTTTAAAAGCACCTCTCTAGGGTGTACCAACAGTCTGCTAAGGACGGGAAATACGTGTTGAGGCTTCACCGCACAGAGAACATTGAGTTAGTGTATTTACATGACGTGGAAATAGAATTTCACTGAGTGACTTTTCATGTTCCTGAGTGTATGCATATTCTGTACGACATCATGAGCACATATGCTTGCAGAGGGTGCAGCTGACAGTGCCATGTGTGCACCGGATGAGGTGTGTGTGTGTGTGTGTGTGTGTGTGTGTGTGTGTGTGTGTGTGTGATCAGGCCGCGCAGGTATTACGATCCCTCATAGGGAGTGAGTAGTGAGGATTAGCTATCTTTAAAAGTCCATCCGGAAGAAGCACTCTTGCTAATAAAATATACCCCGCTCCCTTCTTTATGCCATCAGTCCAAGTCAGGCCCAGAGGATAAACTGCCTCGGTGTTGCTTGTGCAGAACAAGGACAGCTTAATTACAAGTCCAGAAGACATTTTCAATGACAGATGGTGGGAAATGTAAAGAGCACCACTGCACCTCAGGTTATATGTAGAGCAACTTTATGAACAGACGGAAGAAGTTGAATTAAATGTCATGTAAAAACAAGTTTGTTTGGCACCAACATGACAAATGTGTGCAGCAGGAAATGCATACAGATAAAGATTATAATTTTTGGGCCCATATACGCATCTAAAGGTTATTGAATTCATACAGTGTATATAAGTAGAATGATCATTATTTTTGGAAAATTGTAGCGCATATTTTCTGACAAAATTTGGATCATTTCTTGATAAAAACTATCATGAATTGTTTTCATGTCAACATATACTATATACCAGGGGTCCCCAAACTACGGCCCGCGGGCCGGATCCGGCCCCCCAGCATCCAAAATGCAGCCCACAGGAAGTTTTTTTTGAATTTTTTAAAATTTTTTTAATCTTTCCTTTCTAATCCATTTTTTTACCGCTTGTTACTCTTGGTGTCTCCTAGCCGCTCAGGCAAATCATATTGTCTAAAAATTAATTTTCCCATCGATAACGTGACAATGTTAAATGTTGATGAACATCAATGTTAATTGATGATAAATGAATAAATGAATGAATATATATATATATATATATATATATATATATATATATATATATATATATATATATATATATATATATATATATATATATATAGAGAGTTTCAATTCCCACCTCCGGAAGAACTTTGAACATGTCACGTGGGAGGTACTGGACATCGAGTCTGAGTGGACCATGTTCCGCACCTCTATTGTCGAGGCGGCTGATTGGAGCTGTGGCCGCAAGGTAGTTGGTGCCTGTCGTGGCGGTAATCCTAGAACCCGTTGGTGGACACCGGCGGTGAGGGATGCCGCCAAGCTGAAGAAAGAGTCCTATCAGGTTCTTTTGGCTCATAGTACTCCGGAGGCAGCGGACAGATACCAACAGGCCAAGCGGTATGCGGCTTCAGCGGTCGCGGAGGCAAAAACTCGGACATAGGAGGAGTTCGGAAAAGCCATTGAAAACGACTTCCGGACGGCTTCGAAGCGATTTTGGACCACCAACCGCCTCAGGAAGGGGAAGCAGTGCCATGTCAACACCGTGTATGGTGAGGATGGCGTTCTGCTGACCTCAACTGCGGATGTTGTGGATCTGTGGAGGGAATACTTCGAAGACCTCCTCAATCCCACCAAAACATCTTCCGATGAGGAAGCAGTGCCTGGGGTATCTGTGGCGGGCTCTCCTATTTCTGGGGCTGAGGTTGTTTAGGTAGTTAAAAAGCTCCTCGGTGGCAAGGCCCCGGGGGTGGATGAGATCCGCCCGGAGTTACTTAAAGCTCTGGATGCTGTGGGGCTGTCTTGGTTGACAAGACTCTGCAGCATCGCGTTGACATCGGGGGCGGTACCTCTGGAGTGGCAGACCGGGGTGGTGGTTCCTCTCTTTAAGAAGGGGAACCGGAGGGTGTGTTCCAACTATCGTGGGATCACACTCCTCAGCCTTCCCGGTAAGGTCTATTCAGGTGTACTGGAGAGGAGGCTACGCCGGATAGTTGGACTCAGGAGGAACAGTGTGGTTTTCGTCCTGGTCGTGGAACTGTGAACCAGCTCTATACTCTCGGCAGGGTCCTTGAGGGTGCATAGGAGTTTGCCCAACCAGTCTACATGTGTTTTGTGGACTTGGAGAAGGTATTCGACCGTGTCCCTCGGGAAGTCCTGTGGGGAGTGCTCAGAGAGTATGGGGTATCGGACTGTCTGATTGTGGCGGTCCGCTCCCTGTATGATCAGTGTCAGAGCTTGGTCCGCATTGCTGGCAGTAAGTCGGACACGTTTCCAGTGAGGGTTGGACTCCGCAAAGGCTGCTCTTTGTCACCGATTCTGTTCATAACTTTTATGGACAGAATTTCTAGGCGCAGTCAGGGCGTTGAGGGGATCCGGTTTGGTGGCTGCAGGATTAGGTCTCTGCTTTTTGCAGATGATGTAGTCCTGATTGCTTCATCTGGCCAGGATTTTCAGCTCTCACTCGATCGGTTCGCAGCCGAGTGTGAAGCGACTGGGATGAGAGTCAACACCTCCAAGTCCGAGTCCATGGTTCTCGCCCGGAAAAGGGTGGAGTGTCATCTCCGGGTTGGGGAAGAGACCCTTCCCCAAGTGGAGGAGTTCAAGTACCTCAGTCTTGTTCACGAGTGGGGGTAGAGTGGATCGTAAGATCGACAGGCGGATCGGTGCGGCGTCTTCAGTAATGCGGACGCTGTATCGATCCGTTGTGGCAAAGAAGGAGCTGAGCTGGAAGGCAAAGCTCTCAATTTACCGGTCAATCTCCGTTCCCATCCTCACCTATGGTCATGAGCTTTGGGTTATGACCAAAAGGACAAGATCACGGGTACAAGCGGCCAAAATGAGTTTCCTCTGCCGGGTGGCGGGGCTCTCCCTTAGAGATAGGGTGAGAAGCTCTGCCATCCGGGAGGAGCTCAAAGTAAAGCCGCTGCTCCTCCACATCGAGAGGAGCCAGATGAGGTGGTTCGGGCATCTGGTCAGGATGCCACCCGAACGCCTCCCTCGGGAGGTGTTTAGGGCACGTCCAACCGGTAGGAGGCCACGGGGAAGACCCAGGACACGTTGGGAAGACTATGTCTCCCGGCTGGCCTGGGAACGCCTCGGGATCCCCCGGGAAGAGCTGGACGAAGTGGCTGGGGAGAGGGAAGTCTGGGCTTCCCTGCGTAGGGTGCTATCCCCACGACCTGACCTCGGATAAGTGGAAGAAGATGGATGGGTCACCAAAATGATTCCCTTGCGTGGCCACCGCTGCTGCTCACTGCTCCTCTCTCCCAGGGGGTGAACATGGGGATGGGTCAAATGCACAGGGTAATTTCACCCCACCTAGTGTGTGTGTGACTATCATTGGGACTTTAACTTGTGCATTTGTAAGTTGCAACGAACACAGCACCCAGTTTCCTAAACTGGTAAAAGCAATCGCCACAGAGGGTGACCCAACAGGTCTACGCAGAGAGGGCAAGACTGCTGTCCAACCAACATCTAGTACTCTGTAGCACATTGCTACCTCGGATAAGCGGAAGAAGATGGATGGATGGATGGATGATTTGCCTGAGTGGCTAGGAGACATTGAGAGTACGGTAACAAGCGGTAGAAAATGGATTAGAAAGGACAGATTTTTTTTAAATAATTTAAAACAATTTTTTAAAAAACGTTTTTTTTTCCCGCAGGCCGGATTTTGGACGCTGGCGGGCCGGATCCGTAGCCGTAGTTTGGGAACCCCTGGCCTAAAGTACACTTAGTCATGTTACCTACATTATTTCTTAAATGTTTTTTGTTTCACTGTCATTTGCTTAGTGTCAAATTAGTGTCATGCTTTTAGCATAAATTCCATGCTGCTATATTTCATGATTTTGCTAAAACTCACTCCTGTTAATTTCTCTACTCTTACTCCAATAGATCATCTTTATCATAGAACCTTGAACAGAATAAAAGTTGCCTGAGATGGGCCAGTAGTTCAATATGTGTATTATCCATCCATCCATCCATTTTCTACCGCTTATTCCCTTTGGGGTCGCGGGGGGCGCTGGAGCCTATCTCAGCTACAATCGGGCGGAAGGCGGGGTACACCCTGGACAAGTCGCCACCTCATCGCAGGGCCAACACAGATAGACGGACAAGATTCACATTCACATACCTGCCAACTTTTGAAATCAGAAAAACCTAGTAGCCAGAGTCTGGTGGGGGGTTCAGGGGGGCTTCTTCGCCCCCCGACGCAAAATGATTATTAGCATTCAGACAGGTTAAAATGTTGCTAAAACCATCACCTTTCTATCAGTCACAGTGACTTTTCAAAACAAAAATATTACAGCAAAAATCATATGGGTTGATTGACATGTTTATTCTGTAAGCTAACTTCAATAGTTTGAAATTATTTTGACAGTTAATGCCAGTTATCCTGTCAACCTTTCACAAGACTTCAATTTGTTAATTGAAAGTATAAACAGTATAAACACTTTTTACAGTAAACAAATGGTAAAACAGTACTAAACAATTCCATTAAAAAAAAAATTGGTGTCATTATTAACTTTCTGTCCAAGCTTGTATAATCTACTGCCTTGTTCAATTGTAAAAAATATTCTGTGCCTAAAATTCACATTTCTATCACAATTATCATACTGTAAACATGGTAAGCTAACTTCATTAAAATTAATAGTCCTGTCAATAGCATGGAATTACAATTCAAATGTAGTTTTTTTGTAAGCCTTTCAAAAGAATTCAAAATATAAAAAATTAATGAAAATTAATTTAAGCCATCAGACACTTGAAAAGTGGCACATCACATCTCTAATGTAATCATTTTAACTTTTCAACAGAAATAGCACTGCAAAAATATTAAGGACATACTTCTGTATTTTGGTAGTTATGCTGTCAACATTTAACAAGATTTCTTCAACTTGGACTTGAAAGCATAAATAGTATAAACACTTTTAACAGTATAACAGTACTAAACAATTCCAATAGATAACATTGGTGTCATTACCTTTTTGTGGCTAAAATCGATTGGAAGTCCATGCTTAATTATTGCCTCCGTAAATAAAACTTCGGCATTTATCACATCCAAAGAATCTGTTTGGGCGACGAAAAACGTTGAAAGTTTTCCACTTGTATCGCTAGCAACGGCATTAGACTTGTGTTTTTTTGTCCCAACGTGGTCTTTTACATCGCTAATTCCTCCGTGTCCGATCGAAAAATCTTGTCTGCACAAGGTGCAATTCGCGTAGTTTTCACCCTTTTTGGAACGGATAATTATTCCCGGATAGGCTTTTGAATATTCTTCACGGAATGACTGCAGTTTTCTTTTCGGTTTAAGACTCGTTTGCGATTTTTCTCCGGCTGATTCCATGATCGTTCGCTCGTTTGGAAACAATGTCAACTGGTGCCTCGTGCTTGGCAGCGGTGCTATAAATAGCCTCACGCATGGCATTCGGAATGGCTCGATAGGAAGTTACGGGAAGCAGTGTCGATTGTCATTGTTGTTACGCGATTTGGTGAATAAAACTTAAAAAAAATATATTTTTTTTAATTAATGAAAAACCGTATTTTTTATCACTGCAACCGTAGCCCGGAATAGGTTGATGAAAACCGTACTAATTACGGGAAAACCGGAGTAGTTGGCAGGCATGCATTCACATTCACACACTAGGGCCAATTTAGTGTTGCCAATCAACCTATCCCCAGGTGCATGTCTTTGGAGGTGGGAGGAAGCCGGAGTACCCGGAGGGAACCCACGCAGTCATGGGGAGGACATGCAAACTCCACACAGAAAGATCCCGAGGCCGGGATTGAACTCACGACTACTCAGGACCTTCGTATTGTGAAGCAGACCCACTAACCCCTCTTCCACCGTGCTGCCCTGTGTATATTATAACAGATCTAAAAAAAAAAAAAACTTTCTAAAGTATATTGAGAGTTACAATCAGTGGAATGGCTCATTAATTGACTACTAGGTACTACCTTGAACTAATTAAATGTAACGATCTTGGCTTATATACACTTTGACGTCAATAAAGTTCTAATCTTTGTGCCAATGTTTTTTTACCTGAAAGTCGGGATTGGGGTTGGGATAGGGCAGCCAGGCTGAGCGAGAGTTCTCCTGGTACTTGAAGGGTCCGTTGAAGACCTGCGATATGGCACTGAGATTGAAGGCACACACAGCAGAAGCAGCAATGCTGTTTCTGAAAGTCAGGAAGAAGAAAACACAAGACAGGACAGAGGATGATGAATGAGAGATAAACAAAAGCAAATATTAAACCACTTGAGGACCATCACAGCTAGAAACTTTATTACTGCTTCAAGTCTTTACTTATGTATTTAGCATTGCTGCGAGCCAACAACACACATAAAACACACACAGGAGGTGTAGGTGGCCATGTCGGCCATTATTGCCTCATAAATTCAGCAACGGGACACAATTAAGCTGTTTGGCTTGCCTGATCAACAGCCTTAGCCTTTCAAGCTGTCACTTTAAACACGTCCAAGAGTCGTCCAGTTACGGGGAAAGTAAAGATGGAGAGTATTCATTCTGGAAGTGAGTTATAATCTGACGTGGCTGTTCATTAAAGTCAGTGCCTGCAGGCGGAATGTTTCGAATGTTTTGAAAATATCTTTTTTTTTTTTTAACACTTAGGAGGGATATTTGAACATAAATACCTTTTAGCAAGGGCGTGAGAAATGAATACACTATTTGTATGTGCACAATGCAATCTACATAATGTTGGTACAAGTTATAAAGTGTTTTCGCTATTTAGAAAAACCTTTTGCATGTTATGCATATTGTTGGTGTAAATTGCTTATTGTGTCGTACGGACCTAAAGACAGTCTGGAAAAATGGGTTGACAACTTCTCAAAGAAGCTTTTCTTACTGCCACTCACACACCTGTGACCCGAAGAGGTGAAGCCCACTCGCAATGGCAATGAAGCACATGCTACAAAGATAACATTTTGTTTTAAATTGCAGATCAGTTATTTTACTGATATTAGCAACTTGATAACAATTATTTTTCCTTTTACAAAAAGGGGTGTCATCTTGTAACTATAGAGCAGTGGTTTTTAACCTGGTTCGATCGAACCCTAGGGGTTCGGTGAGTCGACCTTAGGGGTTCGGCGGAGCCTCCGCCGCGCAGGTCAAGACACACCCAACTCATCGTGTAAATAAAAACTTCTCCCTATCGGCATATTATGGATACACCCAAACAATGTTCCCTCTAATTTTCCATCTGATTTGCAGGTGTGTCATTTGTTGTGAGTCCATGTGTTGGTTTTGTTCTTTGAACAAGGTGATGTTCATGCACCAATAAAAAAAACATAACTTTGTCTTGAATTTGAAATTATTATTTTTTTTTAATTTTTCACTAAAGAAGGGTTTGATGAATGAGCATATGAAATTGGTGGGGTTCGGTTTCTCCAATTAGGTAAAGAACCACTGCTATACAGGCAATTCCTGAAGGAATTGCGTGTGAATGCTCCAATGCTGAAGTTGAATGGTTTAAATATTGAAAAGCTGGCGCTGAACTGAAATGCTAATGGTACTTAGGATGGAGGTAGAAATGGCTTAAGTGTTGAAATCGTTTAAAAGCTGAAATAGCTAGAATTTTGGAATGGTTTGAATCTTGAAGAGTTTGAATTCCAAGGGAAACCCGAATTTGGTTTGTAACTTGGGAAAGTGTTAGTTTGAATGTCCAGGATGAGTGTAATGTGTTGATGTTGGAATGGTTTGAATAGGTTGAAAAATGTGGGAATTGTGCAACTTGGAAAAATGTCCCATCCATTTCAATGGGAGCTTCCTGGAAATGTGGGAATTTTGGGAAAAGCGGGATTTAAAAAAAAATGATTAGGAGCATGAATGTCCCGCATGAGCTGAATTGGTTGGTGTTGGAATTGTTTAAATAGGTCAAGAAATGTTGAATTAGTAACAGTTTTTAATTGAGAAATTCCTGGAAGTTCGGGTAAAGGAGGACGTTTTTTATTTCCTTAAATAATATGGTTTTTGTCCTGAATATGAGGAGTGTTTTGACGGTGGAACGGTTGAAAAATGTGAGAAGAGTAGTCGAACTTAAGAAGGGTGGAAATAGGTTACCAAAAAACGTGAATTCCTGGAAATTTGTTGAATGTGGAAAAATGGTAGTTTGAATGTCCAGGATGAGTTGAATGTTTTAAATCGGTTGAAGAATGTGGGAATTGTGGAAGTTTGAAAAATGGCCAATTCATTTTGAATGGGAAAAATGCAAAAAAATAAAAAAATAAAAATATAAAAATATAAAAATATAAAAATAAAAATAAAAATAAAAAAATAAAAAAAGGTATTATGGAAAATCCGGGAATTTTTTTTTAGAATTGTTGAAGTAGAGCACACAATTCCTGAACAGGCTGAATATTTTAAATCAGATGAAAAATGTGGGAATTGTGGAACTTTGAAGAATGTCCCATTGATTTCATTAGCGATTTCGGGAAAAGCGGGAATTTTTTTGAAAATGGTAAAAAACTTGAATGGTCTGAATGAGTTGAAATGTTTGGCGTTGAAATTTTTCAAATCGGTCGAGAAATGTTGAAGTACCAGTAACATGTTGATTTGAGAAATCCATCCATCCATCCATTTACTACCGCTTGTCCCTAAATGGTATTACTAAATTCCTGAAATTTCGGGAAAACCTGGAATTTTTCCAGTTCAAATAACAACTTTGTTTTTTGTCCTGATTAAGAGGAATGTTTTGACGGCAGAACGGTTGAAATGCGTTAAAAAATGTGGAAGGAGTACCGGTAGTGGAAATAAGGCTTTGGAAATAAGGCTTTGGAAAAGCAGGAATTCTGGAAAACCCTGGAATTTTTTTAAACTTGGAAAAATTATACTTTGAATTTTAAGTATGGTGGAATGTGTTGAAGGTAGAATGGTTTGAATAGGTTGAGAAATGTGGAAATGCTGAAAGTTTGAAAAATGTTTTCATTTTCAATGGGAAAAATGTTACGGAAGACCTGGAATTCTGGGAAATCTGTGAATTTTTGGAGTTTGTCAAGGGAAAGCCCACGATTCCCGAATAGGCTGAACAGTTTGAATTTGGAACGGTTTGAATCGGGTGAAAAATGTGGAAGGTAGAGCTCGCTATAATCTGAAGAAGAAGAATACGTTTAAATTGAAGAATAAAGAAAACCATGTGTGAATGCTTTGGCGCATTCACACAATTATGGTCCTATTGTTGAGTCAAAACGATATTATTGCCTCAGCTGGAGCTGGAGTGCATAACGCATACAAGTCTGCTATGTGAACCACTACAATATTGTCATTCTATTGGTGTAAATCAGGGGTGCTGCAACTTTTCAATACTGAAAAATGCAAGGATGCGGGGGCTCGCTTTGAAACGTTTTGTACATTAAAGATTGTCCATCAGTATATGATAAACTAGTTCAAAACAACATTATCTCAGGTTTTGTGTAACTCATACAGTAGGTGACAAAGCAAATAGTTAATATTGTTATATTTAATACATCTCATTAATAATTAATTAATTACATTTTTTAGAACATGTCAAGGGCCAATAAAAAGCTAGCCGCGGGCCAAAAATGGCCCCCAGGCTGCACAGATATAAATGAACAATACTAATAGTCGTACCATCCACAGTGCTAACAAATACCTTAACTACAGCAGTCCATCTGTCATACGTTCCCAAAGCCATTTTCCCCGTAAGAAATAATGCAAATCCAATTATTTCATTTCAGACAGCCAAAAATATTAACACAAAACAAATATTACAGACAATAACGACGGTTTAATATGCATGGGACAAATACAGGTAAAAGCCAGTAAATTAGAATATTTTGAAAAACTTGATTTATTTCAGTAATTGCATTCAAAAGGTGTAACTTGTACATTATATTTATTCATTGCACACAGACTGATGCATTCAAATGTTTATTTCATTTAATTTTGATGATTTGAAGTGGCAACAAATGAAAATCCAAAATTCCGTGTGTCACAAAATTAGAATATTGTGTTAGGGTTAAATTTTGAAGACACCTGGTGCCACAAACTAATCAGCTGATTAACTCAAAACACCTGCAAAGGGCTTTAAATGGTCTCTCAGTCCAGTTCTGAAGCCTACACAAACATGGGGAAGACTTCAGATTTGACAGCTGTCCAAAAGGCAACCATCGACACATTGCACAAGGAGGGAAAGACACAAAAGGTTATTGCTGAAGAGGCTGGCTGTTCTCAGAGCTCTGTGTCCAAACACATTAATGGAGAGGCAAAGGGAAGGAAAAACTGTGGTCAGAAAAAGTGTACAAGCGATAGGGATCACCGCGCCCAGGTCAAGATTGTGAAAAAAAAAACCATTCAAAAATGTGGGGGAGATTCAGAAGGAGTGGACAGCTGCTGGAGTCAGTGCTTCAAGATCCACCACCAAGAGACGCTTGAAAGACATGGGTTTCAACTGCCGCATACCTCGTGTCAAGCCACTGTTGACCAAGAAACAGCGCGCAAAGCGTCTCACCTGGGCTAAGGGAAAAAAGAGCTGGACTGCTGCTGAGTGGTCCAAAGTCATGTTTTCTGACGAAAGCAAATTTTGCATTTCCTTTGGAAATCGAGGTCCCAGAGTCTGGAGGAAGACAGGAGAGGCACAGGATCCACGTTGCCTGAAGTCTAGTGTAAAGTTTCCACCATCAGTGATGGTTTGGGGTGCCATGTCATCTGCTGGTGTCGGTCCACTCTGTTTCCTGAGATCCAGGGTCAACGCAGCCGTATACCAGCAAGTTTTAGAGCACTTCATGCTTCCTGCTGCTGACCTGCTCTATGGAGATGGAGATTTCAAGTTCCAACAGGACTTGGCGCCTGCACACAGCGCAAAATCTACCCGTGCCTGGTTTACGGACCATGGTATTTCTGTTCTAAATTGGCCCGCCAACTCCCCTGACCTTAGCCCCATAGAAAATCTGTGGGGTATTGTGAAAAGGAAGATGCAGAATGCCAGACCCAAAAATGCAGAAGAGTTGAAGGCCACTATCAGAGCAACCTGGGCTCTCATAACACCTGAGCAGTGCCAGAAACTCATCGACTCTATGCCACGCCGCATTAACGCAGTAATTGAGGCAAAAGGAGCTCCAACCAAGTATTGAGTATTGTACATGCTCATATTTTTCATTTTCATACTTTTCAGTTGGCCAACATTTCTAAAAATCCCTTTTTTGTATTAGCCTTAAGTAATATTCTAATTTTGTGACACACGGAATTTTGGATTTTCATTTGTTGCCACTTCAAATCATCAAAATTAAATGAAATAAACATTTGAATGCATCAGTCTGTGTGCAATGAATAAATATAATGTACAAGTTACACCTTTTGAATGCAATTACTGAAATAAATCAAGTTTTTCAAAATATTCTAATTTACTGGCTTTTACCTGTAAATGGAATGGACAAATTAACATTAAACATCACTTTATTGAAACCTATTGCTGGCAAAGAGAAGAGCCATCTTTGAACTTTGATAAAAATCCTTTCTTGAATTCAAAAGTATTTTTCACCTTCATTATCAAAGTGCGGGCACACTCTCAATTTTTGGCCTATTTTGCAGTCGAACACAATTAGAAAAAACCCCACTTAGGCACCAACAGGAATACGCAGGAAAACGCAGTAGTTTGTTAGGCACCACGGTTTATGAAAGCTGGGGCATAGTTAAGGTGAACATTTTCGCCAAAAACCAAATCATAGGAAAAGCGGAGTGTACAGAAACTGCGAAACCACTAAAAATAAAAACACAAATATACCAAAACTAAACTTCAGTTTGATTGCTGAAATACAATAATTATTTTTGTGTGTTTAATCTATGCGGTTGCTTAAGGCCATGACCTCTTGAGGGGGCCACGTGATCAACGCCTGGGCTTTTGAGAAGATTTATTTCATTTAAATATGTCAGTTATAAAATACGACATCATAAAAGTTAAGATAAAATAAATTTTGTTGTCAAAGTTATTAATAATAATAATAATAATAACTGGGATTTATATAGCGCTTTTCTAAGTCCCCAAAGTCGCTTTACATGTAGAACCCATCAATCATTCACAAAACAAAAGTTCAATAATAATCTTGTATTAACCAAATTAGGAATGTATAACACAACTCGCAAAAATGCAAGATGGTTCATTCCTTCTGGTCGCGGCAAACCCAGCATGGAACACTTAGCCATTCACTCTACACACACGTCATAACGTCATCAAAGCTCACTTTTATGCAGTCAACATTTGGGAACCAGGATAATGTGATAGAAGAAGAAAGGTAAGATTATCTATTTGTGGCAGCATCGGACAGTTATGTTTAAGTTTCACTTTTGCATCTCATAGCAGATCATTCTGATGCATTCAATGAACCTTGAATAAAGTTTGAAACAGCAGCATCAATAGTTTTTAAAGACAGTACACGAGCGTTGTCCCGATACTAATATTTTGGTACCGGTACCATCATGTATTTCGACACTTTTCGGTACTTTTCTAAATAAAGGGGACCACAAAAAATTGCATTATTGGCTTTATTTTAACAAAAATCTTACGGTACATTAAACATATGTTATTGCAAGTTTGTCCTTAAATAAAATAGTGAACATACAAGACAACTTGTTTTTATTAGTAAGTGAACAAATAAAGGCTCCGAATTTAGCTGTTGACATATCCAGTAACATATTGTGTCACTTTCCATTCTATTATTTTGTCAAAATTATTAAGGACAAGTGGTAGAAATTAATTATTAATCTACTTGTTCATTTACTGTTAATATCTGCTTACTTTCTCTTTCAACATGTTCTATCTACACTTCTGTTAAAATGTAATAATCACTATTTCTTCTGTTTGATACTTTACATTAGTTTTGGAAGATACCACAAATTTGGGTATCAATCCGATACCAAGTCGTTACAGGATCATACATTGGTCATATTCAACGTCCTCATGTGTCCAGGGACATATTTCCTGAGTTTATAAACATAATATTAATTTTTTTTTAAACGAAAGAAGATATTGTGATTAGGAATGATGTTCGAAAACCGGTTCTCCCAATTGTTCGATAAGAATAGAATCAATTCCATGGATTCGAATCCCTTTTTGAGAAACGGTTCCCGTTATCGAAGCCACTATAGTAAAGAAAAAGATTTGGTTCTTTATTCGAATCCCTGGGAACGAATCCCGTGTCACAGGAAATGTCCTGTGGCACGTCACAGGAAATGGCGAAACTCAGTCATTCGGCGGCAGAAGCAGCAACAACAATGGACCGGAAAAAAACGCTCCAAGGCATGGCTTCACTTTACTAAGAAATACGACGAGGAAATGGCTATCTGCAATTATTGCCAGGCTTCGCTTTCCTGTAAGGGGAGCAGTACAACAAACATGTTGAAACATTTTCAGGCCGTACATAACCTGAAGTTTAGAGAAACGTGCCGTGTCTTCGACACGTAGAGAAGCAGCGACAGAGATGACGAAGCACGCCCCTTTTCCTCTGCTTCAACCTGCAGTCCCAGTGATAGTGCCGGTGAGTAACTAACGTTAACTGTTGCAGGTTAATTTCCATATCTGCTCACTTGTAGCCCTTAGGCTAAAATAACGTTACCTCTTATGTCAACCAGGACTGCAGTAATGTTAGCCAGACTAATGATACCCAAGCATAGTCAGTGGCTAACGGATCATACGTTAGCCTTTTTGTATGTGTCTGATAACGTTAACGGTATCTTGTAGCCTACACCACTCCAGAGTTTGCAGGTCTGTCTAATAAACTAGTGCTTGCAAGATGTGAATTAAGATAATGTTAACGTTATCCTATTTCAGATTATGACATTCATGACAGCCAGTGACTAGGGCAGTGTTTGCTCTGTAGCACAGAGCGTTAACCCATTTACCATGGCGAGGTATAACGCAGAGCGCAGCAAGATCAGTGAGGAGGAGTGTAACAACATTACTCGCAGGGCTAACGAGAATGATGGTGAAAAATCTCCTCCCCTTCAACTTGGTGAACACAGACGAATACAAGTAGGTTAATAATTGTATTTTGCTGACATGTAATGGAGCAAAAAGTAAACAACACCATTACTCTGAAATTTGCTTCAAATGTAAAGTGCTGTACAATACAAATGAATGCAGGATTTTCCCTGCATGTATTTTTCTTAGGTGGCCCACTTAAAGGGGCACTAACAGTCAATATTCATTTATTGTATTAATAATGTTTGGGGGGTAACAACAGTCAATATTTATTTATTTATTCTTTTTTTTTTTTTTTCTTAAAAAATATTATTGTCAAACCAAGCATTGGGTGTTTTTTTCCATATACAACAACCTATCTGGTTTCGATAAGAGAATCGATAAGGAATCGGTTCGATAAGGGCATCAAAATCGATAATTTCTTAACAAACATCATCTCTAATTGCGATGCCAAAAAATATCGATGTAATCATAGTAGTATCGACTAGATCCACTATTGTACTTTGTATCATTACAGTGGATGTCAGGTGTAGATCCACCCATGGCGTTTGTGTACACATTACACCGGTACTTTTAAGAGGCAGTATAGTATCGAATATGATTAATTAGTATGGCAGTACTATACTAATTCCGGTATATCGTACAACCCTTTTAAATGCAAAAAAAACAAAGTGTATGCTCTTTACCACATCAAAAACTGTAAGATCAGCACTGTGTGAGAACATTTTAACAAGAAATGGGCAACAAATTATGTTAGTATCTGCTTTTAAATATTTAGGATTTTTAATTGATGACCACTTGAGTTTTAAGGAGCACATTCAGTATGTTGTAAAAAAAAACTGAAACTTTTACTGGGATTTTATTATAGAAACAAGTATTGCTTTTCTTTTGCTGTGAAACAGAAATTGGTGGAAACAACCTTTTTACCTGTTATTGACTATGGAGATGTGTTGTACATGAATGCTACTGCTGGTTGTCTCCACAAGCTGGATAGTGTGTACCACGGGGCACTGAGATTCATCACCAACTGCGCTCCCCTTACTCACCATTGTGTGTTATACTCAATGGTTAACTGGACATCTTTATATGCTCGATGCCTCAATCATTGGTATGTTTTCATCTACAAAACCATTCTGGGTATCACTCCATCTTATCTGTCTTGTCTTTTAACAAAGAAACAAGGAAGTCACAATCTTCGTTCAATGAATGTTCTGCAATTTGTCGTCCCCAAAGTAAGAACTGAACTGGGCAAGAAAGCATTTAGGTTTTCAGCACCAAAGGCTTGGAATAACCTACAATCGAATATTAAACTTCAAACCCTAGTTACGTTGAATGAGTTTAAAGCTTCTGTGAAAGGACTGCAGTCTACCTGGTCTGTATGCACATGTGTCATGTGAGCAAGTTTTAATGTTGTAAATGTGATGTTTTATGTATTTGTTTACTGTTTTTAATGTAACCTTGCTGCTGCCCTCTTGGCCAGGTCTCCCTTGGAAAAGAAATCGTTGATCTCAATGGGATTTTACCTGGTTAAATAAAGGCTAATAATAATAAAGTACACTAATTATATCAATAATGAGGTATTTTTATCCACTAATGCTCATCCTACGTGAATCCGCTAATCTCTACCTTACACTATGAAGTAAGGGGATACTTGGTATATTCATCAAGTAAATAAGACATGCCAGGTTGTAAAACTCTCATTCTAGCTGCTGTATATTAAAAGTGTCTGCACTACTTAAAAATAAAAACCCAGGACTTAAAAAAAGAAGAATAAAATACCAAATAATTTAGGCAGGTTTAAGAATAGTTTAGGGAGCCTTTAGCTGTCATGAAAAGGCCTAATTACACCACTAGTTTGGAATGCTTGATAAAACACATTATTGATGAACCTAAGACATAAACATGTAAATATTGTGGGCTTGCTGATAATGGAATGCATCATCTACTGTGCTTCTGAGTTATCATGTTGGTAAAACTGACACAATGGACATAATGCTGGATGGATGGGAGTGTAAACATGCAAGAGGGAAACCGGTTTACAATCACATCATCTAGATTCTAGATATATGATCATCTAATCCTTGTTTTTTGCTGTCAAAAGTGCATCAACGAAGTATTGAGCAAAGGCTGTGAATACTTATTATGTACGTGTATTTATTTGGTAACACTTCAGTATGGGGAACATATTTTAAGTAACAAAGACTTAATTTAGAGTTATTTGGACACTAGGGGAACATATAAGCGTTAGGGTTATTAATAAGCAATAATTCTGAGGTTATTGAGGGAAGACTCTTAGTTAATGGCTTACTGGTTGTATAATAAGGCCATGCAGAAGAGGGCATTAATAAGTACTTAAGAGCCAATATGTTAATAATTTTACAATTTTTTTAAAATACATTTGCAAAACTAAAACAAAAAACATGTCACATTGTTATTATGGTGAATTGTGTGTAGAATTTTGAGGACAAAAATGAAATAATTTTATTTTGGAATAAGGCTGTTACATAACAAAATGTGGAAAAAGTTAAGCGCTGTGAATAATTCCCGGATGCACCGTATGTGGGGCGGTGATGTTAGGTTTAGTGTGGGGTGGGGAATAAAGTCATCATTTTCCTTACTTTATCAGTGAATAAGGCATGAAGTCATGGAAGTTGCTAGCTATGCTGCTGGTCCAAATTAAAAGTTGTGATATTGTGGTGTTTTGGTGAAACTTACACATTGGTAGTGAAGATGCCGTAGAGCAGCTCCAGCTCGGGCAGGTAGAAGGTCCCCTGCAGCTCGTTGTAGTAAAAGGGGATTTCTCCCGGTCTGGAACAGTTGAGCCTGGACTTCATGAACGTCGTCCACGTGTCCTCCAGCAGGAAGCGTCCGCCGATGTCGTTCTTGCACACGCGGCCCGCCCGGGAGAAGACGGTGCGACCGCAGTCGTGCTCGACAGCGTACTCCCGAAAGAAGAAGTAGGTGAAGTTGCCGATGTCGTAGGATGACACAAAGTTTGGTTCTGTTGCAGGGGGAAAAAAACAGTTCTGAGTGATTGACTCACACAGCATACGAGTGTGCGGCAGGAGATCAGCATTAATAACAGGCCAACGTTATTATTAATGGATTTGCGTTCTGACAGGAAAACTCATTTTTCATTCTAAAGGTTGAGATGAGAAATGGCCCAAAGAGGTGAAGCGTAATAGTTCTCACCCTGTCAGAAACACACAAGCCCAGCGACATGCACCGCCACAGCAACCACGTTCATCTTTTATGTATGACATTATTAGATCCTAACCGCACACTTTATTCTCCTTGGCAGTGATTTAATTCATCTTTAAATGGAAGTGTAGCAGCCCCCCTCCTTCCACACTTCCATCTCCTCAGCGCCGTCAAACAGCGGAGCAGGAGGGAGGAATTTCTTTTTCTTCCCATTTTCCCTATAAAAAGGTGCACATGTGGTGACTTTTAATTTATTATTCCAATTTTGGGTTTATATGGCCAACAAAAAAGACCCCAAACACCTGAGGTGTGCACTGAAATACATTTTCCTTTCTATGGAATCCTTAAGCATTTTTATATTCATTGACATGAATATGTGAGGGATATAAATATTTAATGCCAGTTTATAAGTGGTTGAAGTGATTTTTTACAACAAGGATCTTCATTTCCAGCTAAATGATGAATTGGGGGAGGAAAGTAATCCTTCAACCAAGACACTGGAGAAGATGTACTCTCTTGTCAGATAAGCATCTGGCACTTTTACGTGTTTTATAAATCACCTATTACAGTTTTTAATATCCTGGTTTCATCTTTTAACTGTCTGCATACTGTGTGGTGCAGTTTTACCTCAATGCAAAGTTGGAGCTGTTAGAAATGCTTTGTTGTTAATGTCCATAATGTATCAGGGAAACCTTTGTAATGCCTAATGATTGGGGGTACCAATTATGATATACTTGTACTTACTTGTATCGATATTATCGGCACAAAAATGTAAACTGTCTTGAATCTTCTATTTTAGGTCTACTGCCAAATTAAAGTGTGCTCCAAAAAATTGGTTGACATCCAAATGCGATTTTTATTTTTTCCGATTTGAAATTGATTCATAATTTGAGAATCGATTTAAAAAAAATTACTCTTTTTTTTTTTTAATCTTTTTTTTTTAGCTAGAACTGAATTGAATTGAATTGAATTATTTATTTCAAACCTGCATACATGCCAACCTTGAGACCTCCAATTTCGGGAGGTGGGGGGTGGGGGCGTGGTTAAGAGGGGAGGAGTATATTTACAGCTAGAATTCACCAAGTCAAGTATTTCATATATATATATATATATATATATATATATATATATATATATACATATCTATATGTATATATATACATATATACACATTTTTAATATATATATATATATATACATATATATATATATACAGTATATATATATATATACATACATATATATATATATATATATATATATATATACATATATATATATATATACAGTATATATATATATATATATATATATATATATATATATATATATATATATATAAATAAAAGAAATACTTGAATTTCAGTGTTCATTTATTTACACATATACACACACATAACACTCATCTACTCATTGTTGAGTTAAGGGTTGAATTGTCCATCCTTGTTCTATTCTCTGTCACTATTTTTCTAACCATGCTGAACACCATCTCTGATGATGCATTGCTGTGTGGCACGCACAAAAGTGCTTTCATCAAATGCACTAGATGGCAGTATTGTCCTGTTTAAGAGTGTCACAACATTGCTGTTTACGGCAGACGAACTGCTTTACGGTAGACGAAAACGTGACTGCTGTTGTTGTGTGTTGTTACCGCGCTGGGAGGACGTTAATGAAACTGCCTAACAATAAACCCACATAAGAAACCAAAAACTTGTCCTCGATCATTCTACAGTTATAATGATTGGGCAGGCACGTTGTTTATATTGTGGGAAAGCGGACTCAGGTCCGCATGGAGCTGGAGGGGGCGTGGCCTCCAGCTCCGCCTGAATTTCGGGAGATTTTCGGGAGAAAATGTGTCCCGGGAGGTTTTCGGGAGAGGCGCTGAATTTCAGGAGTCTCCCGGAAAATCCGGGAGGGTTGGCAAGTATGCAAACCTGCACAGTACAACACACTTTTTTTTTTTACATTTTGGCAGAGACATTTATGCAAGGCTTGAAAAGGGGTTGGATGAAGCAAATGCTTATAATATCCCAACCCCTCTCACTCATTCCACATTTAACATAAACAATATAATACAAGAACAATACTATACAAACAAAAACAAGAAAAGCTCCTGTACACTAACAATACAATAGTACCACTGTTACTATGAGACAAGACAAGACGAGACAAAACACACATTCACACACACACAGGCCCAAACACTCTCTGACCATACACCTCTCTCTCATCGCTCTGTGCTGAGAGCATCACTCTTTCCTTCTCGTACTTCTTCAGTACTTCTTTTTTAAACAGTCTTTTAAATTGAATCATGTTAGAACAGGTTTTTAACTCGTCCCCTAAGTTGTTCCACTTACTCCACGCACTGACATGCACATTAATTTTAAAGTTGTTCTAAATTTAGGAAAATATAATTTGTTGTTTCCGCTTAGACTGTAACTATGGTGAGCATCTCTATCCTGGAATAGGTTTTGTATATTGGATGGTAGGGAGAGAACTATTATTGATATTATTGTCAGACTTAGCCTTTTCTTGGTTTAACTCCTATCCTACTGACAGGATGTAGTGCATCTCCCATAACAACATGTTATGTTAAGGTAATGTGTGGAGTTCCACAGGGTTCGGTTCTTGGCCCTGCACTCTTTAGTATCTACATGCTGCCGCTAGGCGACATCATACACAAATCTGGTGTTAGCTTTCACTGTTATGCTGATGAGACCCAACTCTACATGCCCCTAAAGCTGACCAACATGGCAGACTGTAGTCAGCTGGAGGTGTGTCTAAACAAAATTAAACAATGGATGTCCAGCAACTTTTTGCACCTTAACGCTAAGAAAACGGAGCTGTTTATTATCGGTCCTGCTAGACACCGACATCTATTTAATAATACCACCTTAACATTTGACAACCAAACAATTACACAAGGCAACTCGGTAAAGAATCTGGGTATTATCTTCAACCCAACTGTGTAACTAAAACGGCCTTTTTTCATCTGCGTAATATCGCAAAAATGTGTTCCATTTTGTACACTAGCGACGCTGAGATCATTATTCATGTGTTTGTTACGTCTCGTCTCGATTACTGTAACGTATTATATTCGTGTCTCCCTATGTCTAGCATTAAAAGATTACGGTTGGTACAAAATGCGGCTGCTAGACCTTTGACAAGAACAAGAAAGTTTGATCATATTACGCCTATACTGGCTCACCTGCACTGGCTTCCTGTGCACTTAAGATGTGACTTTAAGGTTTTACTACTTACGTCTAAAATACTAAATGATCTAGCTCCATCCTATCTTACTGATTGTATTGTACCCTACGTTCCGGCCAGAAACCTACATTTCAAAAATTCTGGCTTATTAGTGATTCCCAGAACCCAAAAAGAAGTCTGCGGGCTATAGTACTCTGGAATGCAGTTAGAGATGCTACCTCAGTAAAGGCATTTAAGTCCATTCTTAAAACTCATTTATACAACCTAACCTTTAAATAGACTTATTTTTTAGACCAGTTGATCTGCCCTCTCTCTTTTCTGCTCTGCCCCCCTCTCCTCCGTGGAGAGGTTTTTAGGTGGCAACGGATCAGTTTCCTTGGAGGTTGCGCTAGCTGTTCCAAGTCAAGACCACTCCTCTGTGCATCAGTCGGTGATGTCTCTGCGCTGCTGTCTTATCCACATGCAAGAGGATACTCTGCTGGCCTCACTATGGACTGGACTCTCACAATATTAAGTAGATCCACTCGACGTTCATTGCACTGGTCGCCCAGGGGGGGGTCCTCACATTTGCGGTCCCCTCCAAGGTTTCTCATTGTTCTTATAGGGTTGAGTTCTTTCTTGCCCTGATGTGGGATTACAGAATTGTAATTTGTGAAGCCCTTTGAGACATTTGTGATTAAGAGCTATATAAATAATCTTCGATTGACTGACTGATTGATTGGTTGATTATTATTGTGTGAATGCTCCAAAGCATTCACACATGGTTTTCTACACCAAAATTCATCTATTCATTATTCAACTTCAACTTCTTCTTCTTCTTCTCCAGATTTTGGCGCTCTCTACCTTCCACATTTTTCACCCGATTCAAACCATTCCAACTTCAAACTGTGCAGCCTATTCCCAGATTTCCCAGAATTCCAGGTTTTCCGGGACAATTTTCTCATTTCCACATTTTTCAACCGATTCAAACTATTCCACCCATTCTAGAAATTCAAACTATAATTTTTCCAAGTTAAAAAAAATTCCAGGATTTTCCAGAATTCCTGCTTTTCCATAGCCCTATTTCCACCCTTTGTTCTGGCGACTACTCCTTCCACATTTTTCAATGCATTTCAACCATTCTACCGTCAAAACATTCCTCTTAATCAGGACAAAAAACGAAGTTGTTTTTTGAACTGGAAAAATTCCCGGTTTTAACACCAACCATTTCAACTCATTAAGACCATTCAAGTTTTTACAATTTTTTTTTTTAAATTCCCGCTTTTCACAAAATTATCACATTTTGGGAAAATTCCCAATGAAATCAATGGGACATTCTTCAAAGTTCCACAACCCCCACATTTTTCATCTGATTCAAGCCGTTCCAACTTCAAAAATATTCAGCCTGTTTGGGAATTGTGTGCTCGAATTCAACAATTCTAAAAAAAAATTCCAGGATTTCAGTTCAACTTCAGCATTGGAGCATTCACACGCAATTCATTCAGGAATTGCCTCATGTAGTTATTGATGCTGTTGTATATTTATATTCTAAGTATTGTAAAGATGGGATTAGTTTGGAGTTGGATTTTTTCTTATTATTTTGTTTAACATTCTGTGATTTATATAAATAAAATTCACAGTGTCAGTCCATAGTGGTAAAGAGGGCGCTAAGCCGGAAGGCAAAGCTCTCAATTTACCGGTCAATCTACGTTCCTATCCTCACCTATGGTTTATGACCGAAAGGACAACATCTCGGATACAAGCGGCTGTAATGAGTTTTATCCGTAAAATGGCAGAGCTCTCCCAGGGCTCGGAGTAAAGTCGTTGCTCTTCCTCATTGAGAGGAGATGAGGTGGCACGGACATCTGGTTAGGATGGGCCCCGGACACCTCTCTGGGGAGGTGTTCAGGGCACATCTGACTGGTAGGAGGCCACGGAGAAGACCCAGGACACGTTGGTGAGACTATGTTTGCCCAGCTGGCCTAGGAACGCCTCGGGAACTGGACGAAGTAGCTGGGTAGAGAGAAGTCTGGGCTTCTCTGCTTCGACTGCTCCCCCGCAACCCGGCCTTGGATAAGTGGAAGAAGATGGATGGATTACAGATCGAGTACAGGAAGTGAACAAACAAATGTGTTACAAATGACGATGAAACGGAAAAGGGGTAGATTTAAACAAGCCCTGCTTCTTTCTACTACTTTTTGTACATGCTGCAATAAGAAACTATAAATATGTGATGTACCATATTGTAACTGTACGCATGTTCGAAATCAATTAATACCATAACCATAACCATCACTGTATAGTACGTGGTGGTATACGCACAAACTTATCTGATCTGCCAGAGAATAAAAGGATGTTGCAGGAGGCATCAGTGTAGAGAAGGGGCGTATAACTCTGTGGAGAGGCGGGGCCAGCGGTCCGACACCGGGGCCCGCTCCAAGATGGCAGCGAGGAGGCGTGGCCTGCAGACCCGCGTCCAAATGGACTACAGGTGCGTGGGTCGGGCAGCTGGGCACAATCAGATAATCTGTCTGTGTATAAAAGCGTGACAGCTGAGAGAGACGAGAGGAGAGGTGGAGAGCCAGAGGCAAGACGCGTAGCACAGTCCACAGCGAGAGCGAGACGACGAAGACGGAGACGCGGCCGGCTGAAAAGCGGGAAGCGGATCGAGCAGCAGGTGGAGCCGGAGCTGAAAAGCGGCCAGCAAAAGACTTTCTTATATTGAAAAAGAAAGAAGTCTAAACCTGCTCCCGATGATGTCGTTCGTTGATGGTCCTGAAAACTCACCCGGAAGCAAGGGTCTTCCACAAACTAATTTTAGCTCAAGAGCCGCATGGAGAATCTATTACCAAGTGGGCCAGACTGGTAAAATCATGGCATGATAACTTAAGAGTAAAGACAAGTTTAGATTGTTTTCTTTGTTTTACTTTGGCCAACAATAGAAAAAGCACTTTCTGAAAATGTACAAATCACAAACAATCGTCTCGACAAAACACTTCGAAATAGTAGAAAATTCTGTCGAAATAATTGGTGCAGTTTCAAATACTCAACAAAGGACTTTGTTTCAGTGTATCAACAAAGCCATTAAACTTTAAGTCACAGCTTATCTGGGATCGAACAAAAGACAAAATACATAGTAAATAATAAAAAAAACTCTTCTAGGTATCAAATACTTCATGTGTCATGTCCACATATTAAACCTGTGCTAACTCAACAAACCATGCAAAAGGAGGTAGAAACAATTCAAGAGGGTTACACTTTGTGTTTGCTTTTCTCTTTTTTGACAGAGACATTTTGGGGCAATGAGGGTGCTAAATAACCATGTGTCGAAGCAGAAGACGTACAATGTTTTATGTTTTATTTATGTTGAGGGGGAGGAGCCGGGTACCTTTATATCACCGTACAAACCGCTTGCTTACCTAACAGCATTGCTATTGTGACATCCAGTGGACACATTTAGAACAGCAGTTTTTTTTATCAAAACATTTTAGCTAATTTTTATACTTGGCAAACTCGTAACGTGGGCCGGAATAAAGCCTGTTTACGGGTCTGATCTGCCTCGCGGGCGTACGTAATAGCTTCTGCAGCTATTACCTTAAATTCAAGACTTTAATCCGCTACTTATTTTATATTTATATTTAGCGAGTATTCAGACCATTCTACATTGTTTTTAGGAAAAGCGACTTATTTTGTGTTATTGAAACATCTGACGTATATCCTTCAACAAGCAGCAGGCTATGTCCCCCTGCCCCACAGGTGTCAAACTCAAGGACACGGGGGCCAAATAGCCTGTCACTTCATTTAATGTGGCCTGCTACCTCATTTTAATGTGCCCCGTCACATCATTCTAACGTGGCCTGCAATATCATTTTGTGTGGCCCATAACATCATTTTATTGCGGACCGCCACTTCAATTTATGTGGCCAGACACATTTTTTCATGTGGCCTGCGAAAGGCTTAAAAAAAAAAAAAAAACATTTTCTGGCTAAATGTATTTGTTCTTTCAATTTTGACAGAAAAATGTTGTACACTTTACTATTATCTTATGTTCAAAACATTTTTTTTGTTATCAAAAATAAACACTTAAATATCCACGTCATCTTGACTTACGATTTCAAAGCAATCAGTAAAAAAATTATTTTGTGACGAGGCTAATATACGTTTATATTCCTAAATATTCACTGTTACATGCATCCCTCCGAGGGCAGCCATAATTGTGACATGGCCCCAAATAAAAATGAGTTTGACACCTCTGCCCATCTATAAACACTTACCAGCAGTCATGTTTGTGACATTAAAAAAACAACAAAAGGTAGCAACAGAGAAAAGTTAATTAGTATTTTAAAACATATTGTTTTACTTTTAAAGGGGAACATTATCCCCAGACCTATGTAAGCGTCAATATATACCTTGATGTTGCAGAAAAAAGACCATATATTTTTTTAACCGATTTCCGAACTCTAAATGGGTGAATTTTAGCAAATTAAACGCCTTTCTATTATTCGCTCTCGGAGCGATGACGTCACAACATGACGTCACATCGGGAAGCAATCCGCCATTTTCTCACTTTCGTCGGTGTGTGGTCGGAGGGTGTAACAACACGAACAGGGACGGATTCAAGTTGCACCAGTGGCCCAAAGATGCGAAAGTGGCAAGAAATTGGACGAAATTTGTTCAAAATACGAGGGTGTGGGGAAAGCCGACGAAATGGTCAGTCGTTTGTTCCGCACACTTTACCGACGAAAGCTATGCTACGACAGAGATGGCAAGAATGTGTGGATATCCTTCGACACTCAAAGCAGATGCATTTCCAACGATAAAGACCCTAGCTTCCCTGGCCTGCTGACATCAACTCCAAAACTGGACAGATTAGCCTTCAGGAAAAGAGAGCGGATGAGGGTATGTCTACAGAATATATTAATTGATGAAAACTTTATTCATTACTCGCGGTTTTACGTAAATGATTATACATAAACTGTGTTTACCAATAATTTAGCTTAAAAACTTTTTTTTTTTTTCAATCATTCGAGTACATTCGGGTAGTCTTGTGTAATGCAGTATTTTGTGTCTATTTAGGTATGGTTAACCTGAGTGCTGAAATCGTGGAAAAATATGTTTTTAGCGCGCCTGAAATGGGCTGTCTGCACTCTCAAAGTGCATGTTGTTGCCAAACATATTTCATATGCTGTAAACCTAGTTCATAGTTGTTAGTTTCCTTTAATGCCAAACAAACACATACCAATCGTTGGTTAGAAGGCGATCAACGAATTCGTCCTCGCTTTCTCCCGTGTCGCTGGCTGTCGTGTCGTTTTCGTCGGTTTCGCTTGCATACGGTTCAAACCGATATGGCTCAATAGCTTCAGTTTCTTCTTCAATTTCGTTTTCGCTACCTGCCTCCACACTACAATCATCCGTTTCAATACATGCGTAATCTGTTGAATCGCTTAAGCCGCTGAAATCCGAGTCTGGATCCGAGCTAATGTCGCTATACCTTGCTGTTCTATCCGCCATGTTTGTTTGTATTGGCATCACTGTGTGACGTCACAGGAAAATGGACGGGTGCATATAACGATGGTTAAAATCAGGCACTTTGAAGCTTTTTTTAGGGATATTGCGTGATGGGTAAAATTTTGAAAAAAACTTTGAAAAATAAAATAAGCCACTGGGAACTGATTTTTAATGGTTTTAACCCTTCTGAAATTGTGATAATGTTCCCCTTTAATGGTTTGCTCACTTTTTGCCTCCCACAGTGTCAATAGAAAATACATGCGTCATAATCACGCAAATAGACGATGACGGCACTGAGTGCTACCTTCAACTTAAAAAAACATTGTCTTTAAAATATTTTTCTGTTGTCTTGTATTCAGGTCAATACCATCCATCAATCCATTTCAAACCGCTTATCCGGAATCGGGTCGCGGGGACAACATTTACAGCAGAGACCCCCAAGACTTCCCTCTCTAGAGCAAAATTAGCAACTTCCTCCTGGGGAATCCCGAAGCGTTGCCAGACCAGAGAGGAGATGTAATCCCCCTCATCTGGTCCTTGGCCTGCCCGGGGTCTCCTCCCAGTGGGACGTGCAACGAGGACCTCCCTAGGGAGACGCTCGTGAGGCATCCGCACGAGTTGCGCGAACCACCTAAGCTGGCTCCTTTCCAAGCGAAAGAGCAGCGGCTCTACTGCGAGTCTCTCTCGGGTGACTGAACTTCTCACCCTATCTCTAAGGGAGATGCCAGCCAACCTTCTGAAGAAACTAATTTCAGCCGCTTGTATCGACGATCTTATTCTTTCGGTCATCACCCACACTTCATGACCATAGATGAGAGTAGGAATGTAGATAGCTCGGTAGACCGAGAGCTTTGCCTTCTGGCTAAGCTCTCGTTTCGTCACAACAGTGCGGCAGAGAGACTGCAATACTGCCCCAGCTGCTACGATTCTCTGGCTGATTTCCTTCTCCATCTTTCCCTCACTTGTGAACAAGACCCCGAGATACGTAAACTCCTCCACCTGGGACAGAGTCTCATTCTCTACCTGGACTGTACAAACCATCGGTTTCCTGCTGAGAACCATGGCCTCAGATTTGGAGATGCTGATCCTCATTCCAGCCGCTGAACACTCGGCTGCGAACCGATCCAGTGAGAGCTGAAGGTCACGAACCAATGGTACCATCAGGACCACATCATCTGCAAACAGCAGTGACGCAACCTTTAGCCCCCCGAGACGTATACCCTTTATGCCATAGTCACGACTGCCTAGAAATCCTGCCCATGAAAATCACAAACAGGATAGGTGACAGAGCGCAGCCCTGGCAGAGACCAACCCCCACTGGAAACGGATCCGACCTACATCCAAGCTCACGGACACAACCCTCAACCCGTACTCCCTCAGCACCTCCCACAGGATCTCCCGGGTGACCCGGTCATACGCCTTCTCCAAATCCACAAAGCACATGAAGACTGGATAGGCATACTCCCAGGCCTTCTCCACGATTCTCGCAAGAGTAAAGAGCTGGTCAGTTATTCCACGACCAAGACGGAATCCACATTGATCCTCTTGAATCTGAGGTTTGACGATCGGCAATTTAATTTGGGTGGCCAAAACGCCCCAACAAAAACATGTGCTTCACATTAAAAAGCACAAAAATGGTAATAACTTAACTCTCGTTCCATTAGCCCCACCCGCCTACCGTTAAGCCACTTGGAGTTGTACTGGGCCGTGCGCAGAGGTGGCAGGCCGCCCAGGCTGCGGTAGATGGCAGGGTCTCGCCCGGAGAAGTCCATGGCCGTGGCTGCGTAAAGCTCCCCGTTGGACGTGATGAGAGCGGTGGAGTTGTGAAGGGGATTGTAAGGACACCGGGCCATTCCGCTGAACTGATCGTGGATCTCAGTCAGATTTGTCAGCTGGAAAGAAAAGATAATGTATAAACATAAATAATACAAAATAAGTGTAAGTGTCGAGTGAGAAGGAAAGCAAAATAACAAATCCTTGGAAATTATATGTATTCCCTACATATCCCCAAATAATGCATCATCGCAGAATGCTGGCAGGAAAATATAAGACTGCATATAAAAGGGCGACATTACCATGCAAACCTGCGAGCTCTGCTAATGTTTTGTTTTGTGCTGCCAGTATGCAAATGCTGCACGTATTACAATGTTGTTTGGTTTACACATCAAAGATATATAGAAACATAATCACAGGGACTACTTGGAATCAATCAGCCGCATAAATTACACAAATAAAGCAGCTGCCAAATGCAATGATACAGTAAAACATGATAAGGCTCCTTAAAAGGTCTTCTTGGCGTCAGCGTTTCCTGTTTGGTTTGTGATGTTGTGCAGCTGTTTGTCTGGTTAAAAACCCATTTAACCACATCTTTTCTGGATGCGTTTCTATCCAAGGGAGGTGATTTTGAAATGCACAAATATACTTTTCAGCTTGACCGTGACTTGACCCTGACCTACAATGCACAGCGTTGTATCAAAAAGTACGTTCAACAGTTTAATACAACGGCGATTGAAATCATCCTTGAAGTACAAGATATTCGGAATACAATAATTTGAGCTCTTATTGTGGAATGTTAAATAACGGCATTGACAGGGGTTATGGTGAGTTCATGCATTCAGTTAAATAGTGTTCTGAGCATTAATGATGTAAATGATAAAAAGCTTGACATGAAACTTTCAGACTTGTGAGGCCAAACAGCCCTCGGCTATTGGACGCAAGCTAACAGTTAGCATCTTGGAATTGCTTGTAGTTGTCTATAGAGATTTGGCCGAAAAAGTTACGACTAGATTTGGAACATGGGCCCACAATGCAAGCTGCATTGTGGTCCACTGTGGTTTTGTACTGTAACTATATGAGGTGTAGATATTGTAGAGCCAACAAAAGATGGACAGATGCACTTTAACTTTAAGAAAACACTTGAGCTTGGTTTATCAATCTACCGTATTTTCCGCACTATAAGGCGCACCGGATTATAAGGCGCACCTTCAATGAATGGCCTATTTTAAAACTTTGTTCATATATAAGGCGCACCGCATTATAAGGCGCATAGAATAGACGCTACAGTAGAAGCTGGGGTTGCGTTATGCATCCCGTAGTTGCGAGACCTGTTGTGGCTCAATATTGGTCCATATATAAGGCGCACCGGATTATAAGGCGCACTGTCAGCTTTTGAGAAAATTGGAGGTTTTTAGGTGCGCCTAGGTCCGTAGTGCGGAAAATACGGTAATCTAATTGAATGGATAATAGCACGGTAAGTAGTCGTCCTTCGCTACATCGCACTTAAAATATTGTGGCTTCACTACACTGCACTTTTTTAAAAGCATGTTCTGGCCTAAATTAAGTGTCAAAGGCACATTTATTTACACATATACACACACATAACATTCCTCTACTCATTGTTGTATTTGAAAGTGCAATGGTTTGCATCCAGTAGCACAGCCTTTGAAGGAGCATAGGTATGGGCAGCATATGTGAAATTTAATTTGCAGGAAAGGAGTGAGTTTAGGGTTGAATTGTCCATCCTCGTTCTATTCTTTCTAACCATGCTGAACACCCTCTCTGATGACTTGCAAGCGTACTTCTTCTTACTCGTCGTCGCCATGACTGTCTCTTCTTCGTTCTTCAGCTTCGTCTCCTTGTTGTGTGTGCAGTTGTGCACTCTCCAAAAGCCGTAGATGTTATAACGTGACTGGGCCGGCACGCTGTTTATATGAAGGAAAAGCGGACGTGACGACAGGCTGTCCTCACTCAGGTCCGCATGGACCTGGAGGGGGCGTGCCTTGTTCGAGAGAACTTCGGGAGAATGGTTGTCCAGGGATATATTTGGGAGAGGCACTGAAATTCGGGAGACTCCCGGAAATTCCGGTGGGTTGGCAAGTATGGTTAAAGGGCACCTATTAGGCAAAACCAACTGTTCTTACTTACCTGTTCCTGTTTGTGTGTATTTGGCATCAGCAAAAGCACCCAACATTTGAAATCAAACCACAGAGGAATGGTGGAGATATTTATAAAACAAACTTGCCTTCCTTCATACTTCCTTCAAACGAGATGTTTGAAGTTTCCCCAACTGTGGCGTTTTCCTCATTTGTGACAGCAGCGAATATCTCCATATATGGAAGAAATGTACCCGAAGATCTTTGTGCAAGTCCGCCATTGTAGTCTGACGCTGTAGTCAATGAGTTCCTTCTTTTTCCTCTATCCTCTTGTTATTGGGCAGACTGGCTAGTACATGCACATGCATCCTCTCCTGTTGCCATTTTTTAATACAAATTAGCTTATGGGTCCAACTTCTGTCAGTAAACTGCAACATGGCTGACAGGGAGAAGACGCAGTTGAAGTGTAGGTACGTAAATTAGACCGCCCACAAAACGGTCAGAAAGCGGCTTGAAGATGGTCTATGCAACATTTTGACCAAAGAACCACCATTACATGATGGATAAAAGTAAAAAAAAAACATAATATGACCCCTTTAAATGAAGTCTTATATGTATTACAGTGTATTATTCGTCTTTTTTTCTATGAGTGTGTCGTAGCGATCGATAAATATATTCACCAAGCAGGACTTCCGTTTCCAGTGTAAGGGTGAACACTGCCATCAACAACGGCTAATATCAGTGCTGCTGTAGCTTTGCCGCAACAATCGACTTTTGGCAAACGACTTTCTGATGGACTTAATTTTTGGCCCCTGCCTCTTCAATAACACATCACCACATTGGTGAGACTTTGACGTCTGCAAGCGGTGAGGGAAGTCTTGTTTTGGGGTTGTCTGGCGAACTTCCTGTTTTATGTTGAAAGTCTAATCCTCCTCTCTTTCAGGCCACTTGCCCTTCCTCCGGTCTGATGTCTTTCCTGATTGCCTGATTGTGCCCACCTGTGTCACCCTCCCTCATGTGTATATAGCCCTCGTCTCCCCCTGACTTGTTGCCAGAGTGAATCGTCTGATCGTGTACCTCCAGCCGTCTTCCACAGTCTTGTCCAAGTCGCTAAGTATTGCCTTGCTGTATTATTTGATTTCTCTGTACCCTCAGAAGATAACTGATTTTGATTTGCTAACATTTTTGGTCAGTTTTGTTTGAGCTAATTTCATAGTGCTCTGCCTTCTTTTTTCCCTCCTCTTGGAGCGCTTTAGTTTGTAGTGAAGTGAAGTGAATTACATTTATATAGCGCTTTTCTCTAGTGACTCAAAGTGCTTTACATAGTGAAACCCAATATCTAAGTTACATTTAAACCAGTGTGGGTGGCACTGGGAGCAGGTGGGTAAAGTGTCTTGCCCAAGGACACAACGGCAATAACTAGGATGGGGGAAGCGGGGATTGAACCTGGAACCCTCAAGTTACTGGCACAGCCACTCTACCAACCGAGCTATATTGTAGTTTTCTTAGCTCTTTATAGTGAAGTTTCTGTTTATAGCTTTTTTTCTATTCCTCTTCGTGAGCGATTTTCGTTTTGTGTAGCTAATCATAGATTGTTGTTTTTTGTTATTAGATCAGTGTATATTTTGCTATCGCCATTTTTCCTCCCTTGGGAGTGATTTTCTGTTTGTTTTGCGCCCCCTGCTACGTTTCTTTTGATGGTTACTCTCGTGTATCAAGTCTAGAGTTTATAGCCATTTGTTTGTTCACTCTGTCTGAAAAGAGTTCTTAGAAAACTGCAGAATAAAAGCCTGCGCCAATCGTTCCCCGTCTGCAACTGAGTCCTCATTCTTGACAAGACCTAACAGACGTGAGCAATGTCAAAAGACGAAACGCGAGATGGTCCAGGACTCAACGTGATGCTAACAAGCTATCAGCTCTCAGCAGCTGTCTGGGCAATGCAAAGTGGAGATGATTTATGTTAATTCAAGAAATATTTTCACCTTCGAGTTCATCAATTCCACTTGACACTAGTGAGCATTTGGCTGAGCGGTGTGGAATTTCAACGCAGGACACTGCTAACAACATAGCTAATAGTTGTAATGGCGACTGTCAAAAAGAAAAAAAGTTTTAGCAGAACAACTTATGCCTGCGGTTTCTGCCCATGGAAACCCAGTTCTAACAGAGGAATTACTCGGAATGTTACGTTGTAGTGGCCGGGTGACACATGGAGGGACCCTCCGGGCTACTGGTGAGTACTGTAAACTCAGTGCCTCAGACGTGAAGTCTCTGCAGAGAGTGGTGAGGACGGCGGAAAAGATCATCAGGACTCATCTTCTTCCTATCCGGGAAATCGCAAAAAGCCGCTGCCTGACCAGGGCTCAGAAAATCTGTATAGACTCCTTCCACCCGACACCAAGGACGCTTTTCACTGCTGGACTCTAGAAAGAGGTTCCGTAGCAGAACCTCTAGGTTCTGTAACAGCTTCTTCCCTCAGGCCATCAGACTCTTGAACACATCAAAATAATCCCCTCAATTTCCCCCAAAAACAGATTAACTCGCTGGAATATAAAGACAATATAACATACATCCATAAAGGTGGATGCATATGCAAAAGTGCAATATATTTATTTGTACAGTAATCTATTTATTTATATCTGCACCTTATTGCTCTTTTATCCTGCACTACAACGAGCTAATGCAACAAAATGTTGTTCTTATCTGTACAGTAAAGTTAACATTTGAATGACAATAAAATAAAGTCTAAATCTAAGTAATCTAAAGTAAAACACACTCATGGTTACTATGTTGGCTGAAATGAGTGTAAATGTGTCTATATGGGTTTTAATTCACATTTAGATGGCTCTAATGTATATCTATATCTAATGTAAAATGCTCTCTCTATGAAAATATAATTTTTTTTAATAATATTACTACTTCGCGGAAATTCGCTTATCAGGCCTGGAAACAATTGGCCGCGATAAACGAGGGAAGACTGTACTGGTATGGGATCGATACGAGCGATTCTTTTATTGCAGTTTCTTGACTCTATGCAGCCAATTACTTGACTTTACTCAGAGTTCATGCAAGTCTAGTTCGTCCAAAAAGCACACCGCTCTCTCCCAAAGTCCCATATCCTGTACCGTAGTAAGGTTCCGCAAATGTGGCACAGGTTTTAGTATAACTTTCCTCCTTGACCCATTCAAAGTTCAATCTCCTCTCCGCCCTCACACATTTTTTGTTAACGCTATACCGAGGCAGCCAGCATGGCAGGACAAACAGCATTCAGCAGGCGGGGAATTGGCAAGTTCTTAATTTACTTTACGAGCCCGATTGGAGGGAGTTTCGTTTCGCCGCGGCCACCTCTGCCTCACCCAAACCACAACAAAACAGCACGTACCGTCTGCTCGGCTGACCCTGAGATGAAAGCTCGGTACTGATGGGATTGCAAGAGCCAGTTCTGGTCATTCATAGGAAACGCGATGACAGATCAGCTAGCTGTGCTCCATCCAGCCAAAAAGTGAAAATACATGTCACCAGCAGCTGGGTCTTGAAGTGCCCATAATCAAGGCTTTTTGAAGTCATGGAAGACTGCTGTGCAAAAATTTAGTTTTAACAGATTTGTTTATTCAACAGAGTCAATGTCCAAACACGTTCATTCTTAGAAAAAAAAAAGAGGATTTACTAGGTTGAGCTTCTGCTACCGGTACTTGTGTTTATGACCATCAAACAGAAAAACAATATATCCTCCACCTCACTCTTCTTCTCCACTTTTGAGAGAAGAGACTGCAAATGGTTGATTTTTTTCCTGACATATTCAAACGACTGCTCTGAGTTTTCTGTTTCTGGCATATTTTCAGGTTCTGTGCTTTTATTTTGTAAGTCTTATGTCTATTTATGTTATGTTTCCTGTTTGGACTGTATAGCCTTTACACTGGTTAGAGGGAGATGGTGAGCGCACCTGTCTACGATTAGTCATTAGTGGGGGTTTGACAACACAAGATCGCGTGACAATAAAACGTGACAATATTTCTCACTATGAGAAAAGCTGTCTTACAGGCAGAACGCAGTCGTGTGTGTTTTTTCCTTATTTTATTTATTGTCAAGAGTATATTTGTCTGGCCGTGAGAGAGGGATTGGAATCACACATTAAGCGCCTGATCTAAACATCCATCCATCCATTTTTTACCGCTTGTCCCTTACGGGTCGCGGGGGGTAAATAAAGTGCAAGTGCTAAATAGCATGTGCAAACTATAAAAGTGTGTGTGCTATTAGTCAGCGCGTGAATTAGCGTATTTTTCGGAGTATAAGTCGCACCGGAGTATAAGTCGCACCTGCCGAAAATGCATAATAAAAAAAGGAAAAAAACATATATAAGTCGCACTGGAGCCCGGCCAAACTATGAAAAAAACTGCGACTTACAGTCCGGAAAATACGGTACTACTAAAAACAATTGATAACAATTTCAATAGTTGTGCAGACGTCCCTATTTAAACAAGATTTTTGAATGTATATCTGATGTCACCATGGAGACACTCATTTCCTTCCACATTCATGACATCACATAATTCAACATGCAGTGTTTTGTCATGTTGTGACATGTTTTTTTTTTGTGGCTATATTAAAGCGCAATCTGACTTGTCCAGGCTGTGCTCTGCCTTCCGCCCTAGTCTAGCTGAGATAGACTCTCGCCCGCCCCCCCTCAACCTTTAAAAGGACAAGCGGTAGAAAATAGATGGATGGATCAAATGCAATCTGGACAACAGAACCTATTTCTAGCACGCTAAAGGTGTGCGTTGGGAGCAGCATATTGGGAGGCATATTGCAAGAAGTTTTTTCATAAAGGATATATATTATAACAATACATTTCCTATATGAAAAAAACAACTTCATTAGAAAAAAAATAATGCTAGCAGACATTAGTTAAAATCAAGTATTTTTTAATCAGCCCTTTTAGTCATCTAGCAAATATAATATCATAAAATGAAATTGCTGAATAGACGATATGTCTAATATTTTTATTTCTGATAGTTCAACTTTGTCAGACTGAATATTCTGTCTTAATTGTCTTTCCAGCGTGATCACCTCTTTTCTTAGATCCATTTGTGTCAGTTTGCACAAAACTTTTCCGACGTGCTAAATAGACGCAAAACAGCACACGCAGAACAGTTTTAGTCTTGATAAATCAAGTTACGATTTTGCAATGATTATATTAGTATCTTAGTATTGTGGGTGTTCTCATAAATAGCTAAATTCTGCCAATACATGAAGGCAGACACGCAAAATGGATTGCTCTCTTTCTTTTGCTTATTTAAGAGACACAATGCTCTGCGTGCAAGCTTAGTAGATCAACTTTGTGTGCGTTAACAAATTTGCACGTTTTATTTATTTGTATTTATTTGCCATTTTGTTTTTATTGACGTCCAGCATCAGACATTCTCAACCATTACATCATATTTGCATACATAATACATCTATTGTCTGCCCTAAATGTGAAAATATTTTTGTTTTGTTTTGTAGCCAAACGATGCCACCCAAATGTGCACGTTTTAATACAAGCAAACCTGTAGTATGGCAGCTTTGCGCTTTACAAACCGGAATCTAGCAAACAGAGCTAGCTTTTATGATATTGGCACCGTGTTGTCTAACTTGTGTACGGGAAAGGGATGTTTGTTTGTAAACTGACACTGATTCATACACGGAGTTACTAACAAATGAATAACATATTTGAATTGGATTGAATTGAAAGTGCACTTGCATTGTTTTGTGATTCAGGCAGATTAAAAAATGTTTCCTTGTCCAGTCATACAACTTGCAGGGGTACTGTCATTAATTTTGGGTGTGGAGTAAAAAAAAAACTCCACCGGAATGAATACCTTATAAACCTTCAACATCTTCCTTATTGAGAAATGGAGACAGGTTTACTAACAAGACAAGGACCGATGCTTATTGGGAGTAATTATCATAAGGCAAGGTAAGTTCTTCAATCAAAACACTTAATAGGAATCGTATTATATTTAGTCGACAACCCCTGACTGCTCTGCATGTCGAGCGGTATCATTAGCAATTGATCAGTGAGGAGTGCAACACAGCTGCCTGAGGAATTAAACATGCACCGTCAAAACTTTATCTTGGAAACATGAAACGTGATTACTTTCTTCCTGTCAAATCTCCTAAACGGGAGGGGAGGGAATCTACTGTCGTGTCACAGTGGGACCTCCCAAATCCAAACTGTCACATCATAAAACCTTTATTATCTATACAGGCAATGTTTAAAGTGACATGTAAACACGTGTCTAAAAACACTTTTTAAAACTTTATATCTGGCAAGGACACATATTTGGCAACTAAATTAGACACACAATGGATTCTGCATGCCTGACTATGAAACATTTCCAAGAAAAGGACAAAATAAGAGTGCCAGAAAATTGTATTCATACACAAATTATGATTCTTATTTATTAAGATTCTGAATTTTGCTCGACCTCCGATGCTTATTCAGTCAGCTCAGCATAGCTGTCATGAGCTATTTGTGTATGTTTAGCCTTTTTACAGCATTTTCTAGTTACGCTAGGTCAGTGTGAATCCAAAGAAAGCAATGTGTGGTTTGAAACGTTTAGGAAGTATCTACGTTGTCGGCAATGCCCTTGCTCCCTTTCCACTGAACACCAATATGAATAAGGGGAAGAGGATTTTATTTCTTATACCTAATCAATATAGCGATCTGGCTGTTAAAGTTAAGGATGTTTTTGATTTCAAACTGTGAGTGCACCACAGGGCTAGTGACAGTGTGTCTGGGTGTCAGCAGGGTGACTGCAAATGACCCCTTAACCCCCTTAGGTATGTCTGATGTTCAGTACTGAACAGTGCTTCATATTGTGTTTAAGTGTATGAACCTAAACAGAAATATGGAGTTATTCATGTTTACATTGTTTCTTATGGAGGCATTTGAAAATTGAACTCATTAGAAAGGAGATTAAAGACAACGCATCCCAGCTACAACTTGGTTATATTAACACCGATACGAATGTATATACGACGGATACTGCCCTCCAAAATAGTCTCTCTTTTTGATGAAATAACATTAGGGGAATTACTACGGCGTGTAAATGGGATAAAACAAACAACATGTTAACTTGACCCACTTCCTCGGAAACTTATCAAGGAGCTTTTTGAATTATTAGGTTGATCAGTGCTAAATATTATAAACTCATCACTTTCCTCTGTCACTGTTCCCCTGGCATTCAAAAAAGCGGTTATTCATCCACTGCTCAAAATACCAAACCACGAGCCTGACCTCATGGTAAACTACCGGCCAACCTTCCGTTTATTTCGAAAATCCTCGAAAAATTGTTGGACAGCAGCAAAATGAACACTTAGCGTCTAACAATCTCTGTAAACCCTGTCAATCCGGTTTCAGGGCAAATCACTCTACGGAGACAGCCCTCACAAAAATGACTAATGATCTATTGCTAACGATGGATTCTGATGCGTCATCTATGTTGCTGCTTCTTGATCTTAGCGCTGCTTTCGATACCGTCGATCATAATATTTTATTAGAGCGTATCAAAACACGTATTGGTATGTCAGACTTAGCCTTGTCTTGGTTTAACTCTTATCTTACTGACAGGATGCAGTGCGTCTCCCATAACAATGTGACATCGGACTATGTATAGGTAAAGTGCGTAGTTTCCCAGGGTTCGGTTCTTGTTCCTGCACTCTTCAGTATTTACATGCTGCCGCTAGGCAACATCATACGCAAATACGGTGTTAGCTTTCACTGTTATGCTGATGACACCCAACTCTACATGCCCCTAAAGCTGACCAACACGCCGGGCAATGGATGTTCGCTAACTTTTTGCAACTCAACGCCAAGAAAACGGAAATGCTGATTATCGGTCCTGCTAGACACCGACATCTATTTAATAATACCACCTTAACATTTGACAACCAAACAATTACACAAGGCGACTCGGTAAAGAATCTGGGTATTATCTTCGAACCAACTCTCTCGTTTGAGTCACACATTAAAAGTGTTACTAAAACGACCTTCTTTCATCTCCGTAATATCGCTCAAATTTGTTCCATTTTGTCCACTAGCGACGCTGAGATCATTATTCATGCGTTCGTTACGTCTCGTCTCGATTACTGTAACGTATTATTTTCGGGTCTCCCTATGTCTAGCATTAAAAGATTAGTTGGTACAAAATGCGGCTGCTAGACTTTTGACAAGAACAAGAAAGTTTGATCATATTACACCTATACTGGCTCAGCTGCACTGGCTTCCTGTGCAGTTAAGATGTGACTTTAAGATTTTACTACTTACGTATAAAATACTACACGGTCTAGCTCCAACCTATCTTGCTGATTGTATTGTACCATATGTCCCGGCAAGAAATCTGCGTTCAAAGAACTCTGGCTTATTAGTTATTCCCAGAGCCCAAAAAAAGTCTGTGGGCTATAGAGCGTTTTCTATTAGGGCTCCAGTACTATGGAATGCCCTCCCGGTAACAGTTAGAGATGCTACCTCAGTAGAAGCATTTAAGTCCCATCTTAAAACTAATTTGTATACTCTAGCCTTCATTTTGACCCCCTTTTTAGACCAGTTGATCTGCCGTTTCTTTTCTTTTCTCCCCTGACCCCCTCTCCCTTGTGGAGGGTGGGGGGCACAGGTCCGTTGGCCATGGATGAAGTGCTGGCTGTTCAGAGTCGGGACCCGGTCGGGGGGGGTCCTCTCCAAGGTTTCTCATAATCATTCACATTGACATCTCACTGGGTTGTGAGTTTTTCCTTGCCCTTATGTGGGCTCTGAACCGAGGATGTCATTGTAGCTTGTGCAGCCCTTTGAGACACTTTTAGGGCTATATAAATAAACATTGATTGATTGATTGATTGACATTTTCTTCAATATACAAACGTTCCCATTTAAGAATCCCGTTCAAGAACCAATTAAGTTTGTAAATCCAGGTTCCACTGTTTAAAAGAAAACTGTCAAAATAGTATCTTCTTAAAATTATGTTTTAGTTTTTTCTTTAATAAAAAATAATAAAAAATGTAATTCAGATTTTTCAATGACATTTTATGGGTTATACTTCGTACTGTTGCTCATACCGTTCGGTTGGTGCAGATGGGAGTAAAGGCATTGGTCCCACATGTAAAAAGCCTGTTCCCATTCACCAGAAGCACCCTAATGTAGTTCTGGCACTCCTCCTGTAGAAAAAAAGAAGAAAAAAAACACAGTTAACACGCTGAACGCTGCACCATTATCTAGCTATTGACAAGCAGCTTCATTGGGCACTTGGACAAAATGACACTTTGTGCTGATAAACACCTGCAACAGTGGGAGGGTTACTCTGAAACGTGGCAGAGCTTGACACAAGTGCCATCAGATCTATTAACTCTCAGGTCAACAGGAAGCACAGTTCAGGCAGGACCTGAGTCAGGCAGATAACCGATCAGATGCAGTGAAGATAGGAGAGAACCACTCAGGATTAGTTTAGAGAATAGCCTTGACTGGTCCGATAGAGAAATGAAAAAGTAGCTTCGCATACTTCACTTAATCTTGTTTCTCCGCAGCTTGCTGCTCCCTACATGACTCAATTCACATTGCGCTCAACTATAGTTAAGTACACACTCTACCACTCTATTCTGGACTCACTCTTCCGCTCAGACTTTGGTGTTGGCTCGCAGCAAAGCCACTTAGCGAGAGCCTCGCGAAAAATAAAGCCGGGCTGACAGAGTGATTGATTTATTGAATGATTGATTGCCGGTGTGAACCTTGCCTGTCAGGCTCTCAGTGAAGTTTTGCTGGAGATCTCCATCAACAAGCTCACGACAAATGGAACAGCGTTTGTGTCAAGAGTGCGCCAATAGTTTTTAGCCCCCAGACAGGGCAATAAACTATTGTAGCAAGTTCAAACAGTAAAGCTCACGGTCAAAACGGACCATTGTCTAACAGCGATCAAACCACATCGTCTATCAGACTTCATTCCTTACAATCAAGACGGAAGTTGCAAAACCAGTCATTTCCCAACGGCAAGTACAACAAATATATTTGTACACTCTAATACGTGCACCCATACCGTTATCAAACCCGAGTGTTGCCAGATACTGAATGACAAATTCTGATATATATATATATATATATATATATATATACACACAAGACCCAAAACCAGTGAAGTTGGCACGTTGCAGCTGAGGTAGGCTCCGGCACCACCGCGACCTCGGAAAGGGACAAGCGGTAGAAAATGGATGGATGGATGTATATACAAAACCCAAAACCAGCTAAGTTGGCACATTGTGTAAATTGTAAATAAAAACAGAATACATTGATTTGCAAATCCTTTTCCACTTATATTCAATTGAATAGACTGCAAAAACCAGATACTTAATGTTCGAATTGGTAAACTTCATTATTTTTTGCAAATATTATTAGCTCATTTGGAATTTGATGACTGCAACATGTTTCAAAAAAGCTGGCACAGGCTAATTGGGAACAGGTGGGTGCCATGATTGGGTATAAAAGCAGCTTCCATGAAATGCTCAGTTATTCACAAACAAGGTTGGGACGAGGGTCACCACTTTGTGAACAAATGCGTGAGCAAATTGTCCAACAGTTTAAGAACAACATTTCTCAACGAGCTATTGCAAGGAATTTAGGGATTTCACCATCTACGGTCCGTAATATCATCAAAGGGTTCAGAGAATCTGGAAAAAAAAATCACTGCACGTAAGCAGCAAGGCCGTGACCTTCGATCCCTCAGGTGGCACTGCATCAAAAACCGACATCAGTGTGTAAAGGATATCACCACATGGGGTCAGGAAAACTTCCGAAAACCACTGTCGGTAACTACAGTTTGTCGCTACATCTGTAAGTGCAAGTTAAAACTCTACTATGCAAAGCCAAGGCCATTTATCAGAGGTGGGACCAAGTCATTGTTTTGCAAGTCATAAGTCTCAAGTCTTTACCCTCAAGTCCCGAGTCAAGTCCCGAGTCAAGACAGACAAGTCCCGAGTCAAGTCCAAAGTCAAGACTGGAAAGTCTCAAGTCAAGTCCCAAGTCCTGCATTTTGAGTTTTGAGTCCTTTCAAGTCCTTTTAACCACAGACTAATATATTTACACAGATTGCGTATGCTTTTAAAACGCTGTATTTATTTATTAAAACAAGTGCATTTGAAATTGCGGAAAAAAAATAGTGCTGACATTGCACTTCATAATAGCCAGTCATTTTAAACATTTAACTCATTACTTTACAGAATAAACACATTTGAAAAAACAAGTGCAACTATACTTATTTGCACAAAAGTGTTAACATTGTATTTCCATGGCATATTGCATTGTAACTACTTCCACAGCAGTTTCTATCCTGTTCTTACCTTATCTCATTGATCTCATCTCATACTGTATGTGTGTTGATGTGTGCGTACACATGAAAACCATAACAAATACATGAACATAACAATGAACAGAGTTGTACTTTTTAGATGTCAGGGCCTTATGCAATTAGTACACATATTCTAAAAAAATAATATACATTTTAACTGACCTTTATTTGACTGTCTTTTTGTAGGTGGCTAAAATACGCAGTGCTACTGACCGCCATCTAACGTTACGGTACTGTGTGTGATACATTGACTAACGTAATGTTACTGTGTGTGATACATTGACTAACGTAACGTTATGTATAGGTACCTCATGCAACCCTGCTTAAAAAAAATCACTTGACAAAAAGTATGAATAAGGTAGCGAACTGCAGTGGACGCAACAGATTGCCGTGTTTGCAATGACGTTATAACCATAGACATCTTATAAGTAGACGCAGCATTGGCTGCTGTGACGCGAGAAATTCGGTCGCCATCTTGAAGTGGTGATGAGGAGCCGGCGAGCAGCCTAAGCTGACAGTTGACAGGTAGAAAACAAAGATGGGCTGGTGTTCAGCGTTTTCCTGCTCAAATGAGCGGACTGTTGAAAATAGGAATCGGGGGATTACTTTTCACAAGTAATATTTAACATTAACATACTATTGGTTGTATTTTGTGAAAATAATATTACCACAGAGTTGAGAAGGAGCAAAGATCTTCAATATTTGTATGTGAAAATCACAAATAAATCTTCTGGGGGAGGATGACCCCCCTACAGGGGTTTGGTTTACAAACTTTCAGCCCCACCTAAAACAAAATTCACCAGCCACCACTGATTATGATGTGTTCTCATTTTAGGCAAAGTATAAGACAATACTTTCTTAACAGTATAATTGTAACCAGGAATACGTTTTCAAGTAACAATATTCAAATACTAACATTGTTGGGTAAGACAGAATGTGGTTTTATTTGGAATCCAGTGAAACAGATTGGTGGTTTTAGCTGATGTAAAGACTTTCAGGTGTTTATATATGTTTATATTTAAGTATTTGGCAGACGCTTTTATCCAAAGCTACATACATCAAAAATACATATAAAACAATCACTGTAAACATGATAAGAAAGAGAAGATAAAGAGAAGAATGTAATACAAAATATCAATACAAAGTGTCAAGACAGAATAAACTCTCTGCTGCTGCAGCAACAGAGATACAGTCTATAGGTCCCTAAGATATATAGATATCTAAAGTATTCATTCAGTGTTTATGTCGGATATACGCACGTATCTATAACCTAATCATATTGTTTCTTGAATTTAGAAATAGCTGACCGTTTTTTTCCCCCTTCTCTGGGATTATATTCCCAGTTTTGATCTCGGACGTCTGGTCACTTATAGCATATAAGAATATTCTATTACTGTTAAGCAAACTATGAATAATAAAACACGCCAAAACATGTGTCCTTTATCATAGCTACACGTATGACAAAAAAGCGAGTGAAAATCAGTGGTATTCAGTGAGGTAAAATGAATTAAATGCGCTGACAGTTCATTGCTCCTGCCAAATGAATTGCACTGATCACCACTCCAAGATGGCGGCCCCGCGTCTCGTCAGCGCCAGTAGGCAGTAGCGCTCCATGCTAAGTCTACTTATAAGATGTCTATGGTTATAACGTTAGCAGTGAGTTTACAGCCTCCCTGATTTAACTACACAGCAAATAAAAGTTACGTTACTTAGCCAATAAACGTTAAAGTTGTTGCGTCTCCATCCGTAATCTTCGAACCGCATGTTTTTCATACTTCAATTCGTTTTTTGTTGACCAACTCGTAGTTTTTATACCCGAACGAAACCATCTTTGGCATATATTTTCCTCACTGCCGCGTTGTTTGACAGCTCTTCTTCGTTGGTTGTCCTGCAATTTGATTGGATGAATGCTGTGGGACGAAAACAACGTGGATGTAATTTGATTGGATGTTGTACTGACAGGCAGCACACACGCTGACAGACACACACGTACACAATGAAAGATACGGAGCGCTCCTGAATAACTTTTTAATCTTTGGGTTTTGGGTAAAGTAGCAAGTCTTGTCAAGTCAAAAGTCACAAGTCATTGATGTTAAAGTCTAAGTCGAGTTGCAAGTCTTTTTACATTTTGTCAAGTCAAGTCTAAAGTCATTAAATTCATGACTCGAGTCTGACTCGAGTCCAAGTCATGTGACTCGAGTCCACACCTCTGCCATTTATAAACAACACCCAGAAACTCTGTCGGCTTCGCTGGGCCCGAGCTCATCTAAGATGGACAGATGCAAAGTGGAAAAGTGGTCTGTGGTCTGATGAGTCCACATTTCAAAATGTTTTTGGAAACTGTGAACGTCGTGTCTTCCGGACCAAAGAGGAAAAGAACCATTCGGATTGTTAGGAAAATTTCAGCAAACCACGGTCAGTAACTAGTTTGTTGCTACATCTGTAAGTGTAAGTTAAAACTCTACTATGCAAAGCCAAAGCCAATTATCTACAACACCCAGTAACACGGCCGGCTTTGTTGGGCCCGAGCTCATCTAAGATGGACTGATGCAAAGTATAAAAGTGTTCTGGGGTCTGACAAGTCCACATTTCAAATTGTTTTTGGAAATTGTGGACGTCGTGTCCTCCGGACCAAAGAGGAAAAGAACCATCCGGATTGTTATAGGCGCAAAGTGTAAAAGCCAGCATCTGTGATGGTACGGGGGTGTATTAGTGCCCAAGACATGGGTAACTTACACATCTGTGAAGGCGCCATTAATGCTGAAAGGTACATACAGGTTTTGGAGCAACATATGTTGCCATCCAAGCAACGTTACCATGGACACCCCTGCTTATTTCAGTAAGACAATGCCAACCCACGTGTTACATCAACGTGGCTTCATAGTAAAAGAGTGCGGGTACTAGACTGGCCTGCCTGTAGTCCAGACCTGTATCTCATTGAAAATGTGTGGCGCATTATGAAGCCTAAAATACCACAACGGAGACCCCCGGACTGTTGAACAACTTACGCTGTACATCAAGCAAGAATGGGAAGGAATTCCACCTGAAAAGCTTCAAAAATTGGTCTCTTCAGTTCCCAAACGTTTACTGAGTTTCGTTAAAAGAAAAGGCCATGTAACAGTGGTAAAAATGCCCATGTGACAACTTTTTTGCAATGTGTTGCTGCCTTTAAGTTGCAAGTTAATGATTATTTGCAAAAAAAAAAAACATTTCTCAGTTGGAACATTAAATATCTTGTCTTTGCAGTCTATTCAATTGAATATAAGTTGAAAAGGATTTGCAAATCATTGTATTCTGTTTTTAAATAAATGATAAATGGGTTGTAATTGTATAGCGCTTTTCTACCTTCAAGGTACTCAAAGCGCTTTGACACTACTTCCACATTTACCCATTCACACACACATTCACACACTGATGGAGGGAGCTGCCATGCAAGGCGCTAACCAGCACCCATCAGGAGCAAGGGTGAAGTGTCTTGCTCAGGACACAACGGACATGACGAGGTTGGTACTAGGTGGGGATTGAACCAGGGACCCTCGGGTCGCGCACGGCCATTCTTCCACTGCGCCACGCCGTCCCATTATTTACGAATTACACAATGTGCCAACTTCACTGGTTAGAATATACTCACCACTAATGAAAAATAATATCAAATGTTTGGAGAACATAAGGTTTTATTAAACTCTTGAAGTTCCACTTTCGCTTGTGTGTTCATAGACTGCTGAAAAACAGTTGTACATCTCGCTGTAGGAAGCAACATCAGTAAATTATAAATAAATGTGAAAAAATTGTGGGCTGTTACATGTTCAACACTATATTATACTTATATCGTTACATATTTGTAAATCATTACCCTACACACCTACGTTGAATGAGATGTGCTTTCTATGGAAAAGGCTGCTTATTTTCTGAGAATATAATCATTTTAAAAAATCAGCAAATTTACATGGTCACAAATACTGAATCCGGAATTTGCTGCGATCCACTTTATAGCTTTTAAGAATAAACTAACAGCACCATTGGGAGAAGCTACCACTGACAGAACAGCGCGCCCCCACCTGGCTGTGACGAGGCACGTGACACATTGTGCAACAGCAGGCAGCGTGCAGGTTGTATCCATGAAGGGGTCATATTTATCTACAATATGAGATTTTTTAAAATTATTAATCGTACAGAGGGTGGAATTATCGTACAAATATGACAAATATATATCTGGCAACACTGTCAAACCCCAAAGTTTGACCCTATAAATTGCATTGACTTGAAATTAAATCTTGAAACCACAACATTTATTACACTTATGGCAAGCCCAGGATTGGTTAAAAACATGGCCTAAGCAAAACAGTATTATATATTTTAAAAAAAGTCACCCCATGTTCTGGATTGTCTTATTAACGGATGTTTAAGGTTGTACGTTCATTCTTGGGAGTTAGTTTTGTCTATGGATCTGTGTGCGCATATCTGAAGCATCCCATTATACTTTTATAATTGTGTACAGACGCGTGGGATGTGATGTATGCAACACCAATAAATAAAAAATAATAAATAAATAACGGCATATTTAAATGCTTCCCCATCTTCATTGCTCTGTTTATGGAAACGCCCTGACTATTGTCCACATCTGTATCGTAATATGATACAGAAAACAAAACAGAAGCAGCAATAATGACCTGTCAACTCAATTTACCTCTTTTTCCTGCAGTTTCTATGAATCAAACATACAAGAGAGGATCGCATTACAGGGAAGAAAATCACTTTTAGATTTACTCTTATCTTTATAATAGCTTAACGCTTGGTTTATATGTATAATAAACACTCGAAAGGCTTGTCAGTGACACAGGAAGGAAGCTCTTTAATGCTATTCTTAGTGTAAATCACCGTTTATTCTCACAGAGGAAAGGAAAACAATCTGACTCTCAAGGACTGAGGTAGGTTTGGTCTGTAATTCAGGGAACAGAAATGTCGGTGAACCAGAGTTTATTTCAAGTTAAACACAGGTTTACACAAGCTCACAAGCATCAAAGCTGCTTAAATCACCTTACATCTAAGTTTTCTTTTTTAAACCAGCTGTTTGGTAGATTTCAGTCGGACTGTGCGAGTTTGGTCATCGAGCAAGAAAACTGACACAAACTGTCTGGTAATTGACTCCTGACCTTTTACTTTAGCTCACTCCGAAATCCATGAAATGTAGAGATTCTCACTCTAAGACTGACAGTCTACTATATTGTGTGAGTTCCTCAAAATATTTGACGTGGTTTATTATACTGGAAAACGCAACAAAAGGACTGTATGATGTCACAAAGATGCCTCTATGGTGTCGTCATATAAACTACTTTGATTCCTTTCATCTGTTTGCATGTTTACCAACTTATTCTCATCACATTGTGATAGTATCAAAGACAAACAGAGTGGGATTTACTTGCGAAGATGGTTGAACGCATTCATCACTTTTTGACCTATGCCGCTGCCAGGTCTGCATGGGTAATTTCCAGCTCCTCGTCAAGGAGAATAATACGTTACTGGATGGAGGTCTATTTGGGATGAGCAGCGAACAGAAATATTCCAGATCAGACACCAATGCTTCCATTCCTTTGACCCGAAACAAGCCACAAAACCAACGTGTGATTTGTAACCGAGGATTCATTTATCATGTCAGAGTTCCGCGTGAGGATCCACAGGAAAATCCGATAAGTCTTACAGCTTCTGAGTATGAGAGGCTTCTGGCAAGGGTCAGGGGTCCAAGTTTCTTGGAGAAGGAGAAGGAGGCTTTTAGAAAGGCTTCTCAGAAAAGGAAAGATGATACTAAGGCTGCGGAAGAAAGGAGGCGTCAGATCATTGACAAGGACCTTTACGCTTTTAAGGTGGAGACACAGACTGACATGCAGTCCAAAAGGCAAGGTTTTGAGCGGTATCGACACATGCGCTGCAAAGCTCAAATGGAGAAGGACAATCAGATCCTAAGAATGGACATCCGTATTCAGAAGTGTAAGATCCAAGCCGAGCTCGACACCCAGCTTCAATGGAAAAAACAATGCGAGGCTGTCGAGTACGCCAAAGAGAAGGCTGAGTTTGAGCGGGAGCTTAATCATCACCAGGAGATGCTCATCAAGCACGAGGAGAAGGAGATAAAGCGCAAGGTGGAGGCACGCCACCATCTGGATGTTCTATCGGGGCAGATAAGGGAACGTGAGCAAATTGCGACCGCCAACCGTCGGGAGAGGATCGCCATAGCTCAGAGCCTTAACGAGGACGATCGGATGAAAATAAAATGCCTCGATGAGCTCAAGGAGGAGAGACTGGCTGAGCTCAAAGCTAGCGGGATCCCGGATAAATACTGCAATTATGTGAGGACAAAGACCACACAAGAGGAAGCCAAGCGCTTGCAGTTTCAGTACCTCGCACAATGATCTCCCAGTAATGACAAAACTTGTGTTGGGAGTAACCATACACTCATCTGCAGGCTACACCAGAGAGCAAACCTCCACTCGAGTTTGTCAACAATGTCTGTCATAGTGGCAGTTTCATCGGGACACTGCGTTACCAGAAAACCAAAGAACCCAACAATCTGGATTCAGTTGATGTTTAACATCATTAAGAGTCAATATTGATTGTTTTGTTTTGATGTCATGAAGGCGGAAAGAAGTGCACTTGTCGACTGCAACCAGCAGAGGCGCTGTTCAACCTACACGAGTTTGTGTTCTGACATCAGCTGTGTGACGATGAGTTCCAATCACGCTATGGCAAATAAATACAACAGTGCCATCTGAATAGGAATTCAGAACATCCTTAGGTTGTTCCTACTCAGAAATACTTGATCTTTAATTGACTTAGGACATTTTGCCTACCGCTAATTACTTGTATAACTCATGCTGTGTAGTCTACTTACAGTAATAGCAAATGCTTACCTGTGGATCTGATTTGCCAGTAATGGAGTAGCAAGCTGAAAAATTCATAAAATCAACTTATGTGTTTTTTTGTTTTAAGTGCCTAACCCACTGGATTAGTTTGTGGTACTAAAACTGTCAGAAAACTAACCCAATGGTTTCTTTTTCATCTTTGGCATACTTCTTACTGACTGACAATTGTGTAATTTTACCCTGTTATTGTTGATCATTAAATGCAATCCAAAACACTACTGGAGTAGAATATCATGCAATATAAGCACACAGTACGTCACATTATGTAGGATATGGGCTGTCACATGATCAACATTTTTTAAATCAGAATAATATCAAGGTTGCTGTGGATTAATTTAGATTAATCACAAATAGTATTTATTTTTAATCATGTTTAATTTTGAATGAGCAAACACTCAGGAAAAAAGGATATATGGCGCAGTGGAAGAATGGCCGTGCGCGACCCGAGGGTTCCTGGTTCAATCCCCACCTAGTACCAACCTCGTCATGTCCGTTGTGTCCTTGGGCAAGACACTTCACCCCTTGCTCCTGATGGCTGCTGGTTAGCGCCTTGCATGGCAGCTCCCGCCATCAGTGTGTGAATGTGTGTGTGAATGGGTAAATGCGGAAGTAGTGTCAAAGCGCTTTGAGTACCTTGAAGGTAGAAAAGCGCTATACAAGTACAACCCAATTATCATTTATTTATTATATATATATATATATATATATATATATACATATATATACACACACACACACACACACACACACACGCACGCACGCACACACACACACACACACACACACAATTGGGGCCTGATTTACTAAGATCCAAATACCACATGCTAAACAGTGTGTGTAATCCGTAAAATAGCATGTACTATTAGTGGGCGTGATGTGTACGATTTATTACTATTGCACATGCTATCCATAACTGGTGCAGGCTGCCTTTTAAAGGAGGTGTTGCATGTACTACACAGTTTTCACCATTGAGACACTGGTTCATTTACTGCACATTTATGATATCATGCTCCTACCTTGGGGCATTTTGCTATGTTTTCACACAAGCAGCAGATATGTACCACATTCAATGTGCATTTTAGAAGCAGTCCGGTGCATCGTATTGCACTCATGAGAGTGAGGCTGCACTTACTGTTCTCAAAACCCCCAAAATAGCATACTTCCAAGAAGTTTTTTCATCTTGTAGATATGCTAATAATATAATTTTTTCAATCAGCCCCTTAACACACCAAGCATGTGGCTATACAATTATAAAATGATGTTGCTGAATAGGCGATGTCATACTTTCTATGTCTGACAGACCATGCATAGGACGGCAAATTCTCCGTTCCTTGTCCTTTGCAGTGCGAGCACTAATCTTGTCAGTTTGCACGTATTTTTCATGCATGCTAAAAAAAATGCAAAATATTTCTCGCAAAACGGTGATGAGTGGTGATAAATCACACTGAGCATGTGTATAATATATTTGCGTCTTCTCACAGTATTGTGGCCGCTTTGCTAATCAGACAGACAAAATGGATTCTGCTCACCTAACAGACGCAACACGTTTAGGAAACCAGCTTTGTGTGTTTTATACACGCAAACCTTTGGTAAATCAGGCCATTTGTGTGTTTATTAGATTATAAATCCTGTGCGACAGTGGTTGCAGAAAATCAACTTCTGTTATGTCAAAGGTTCAAAACGTGATGAAAACCCTTAGAGACCCACAATAATTTTTGGTGATTTAACCCCCAATTCCAACCATTGATGCTGAGTGGGAGGTGAGGGGAGCAGTGAGCAGCCACTTTTTATATACACATTTAACATATCAGATTGATAATGATGGATTAAAGCCTTATTTTAAACCCAACACGTGTAGGAAACAATGTTAAGAAGATCAATGTTTTTCGTCAGCCTATGCAGCCCTTCTTTTAAACACTCAATATTGTGTTGGTTTGATATTAACCAAACCAATGGAAACAATTTCCACAATTTGACTTCTTTCTGGCAAAACGGAGTTGAAAAAGGCAGGATTGTAAAAGGGATATAAAAAGAATGTAAACAGTAGAAATGTTCCAATTTTGGCTTCAGATCCGATTTCGAGATACCTAAAATGTTTAATAGCAAGTAACTAAAGTAAACACAAGAACATGTTAATAAAGACTAACTTATTAAAATTTGAATTTGTTAGCAATGTTGCAAATCATATGGTGTAATAAATGTTTTATTCAATGCTAATATAATTTTACAATCAAAATAAAGTGGCTAGTCTACTTACATAACAAAGGCAAAAAACTAATATTAGCTCCCATTTAAAACATTTGGGTTTTCCCCTTAAAACCTTCCTGTATCCAGAGACTTACTCCCTGAGTTGGTAAACAATAACGACCCAAAAAAACATTTGTAATAATAACAACAAGTAATAGGTATATGACAAGACTTTCAAATGCGAAATATCTCAAATCAATTTGACGCCATTTTAAAGACTTTGGAGAAAAAACGTTCTAACAGTACTTGAACCATTGTGATAGGGCAAATATTAAGGGAGCTACGGATTTTTGAAGTTAAAGGATCAGTCAATTGTTTGTCTTGAATTAAACATTAGAACAAATGTGTGACCTATATTTTATGAAATTAACTTCAAAACATCATAGCTCCCACATTATTTAAATGAATGAAATAAAAAGCAAATGGATTAGTCAGTAACCCAAAGAAAATCCATACATCCATCCATTTTCTACCGTTTTCCCCTCGAGGAGTTGCGTGGGGGAGCCTACAGCCTATCTCAGCTGCATTCGGGTGGAAGATGGGGATAATGGAAAAAAACAACAACTTGATTAATCAATTAAGTTAGTTAGCGGCAAGAGCATACTTACAGTAGGCATACCGTTTTGAAAACAAACTGAATGATTTAAAAACATCATCTGACGTGATTTAGAGTGAATAATTGTGCATTGGTATGATACAATCTGACCATAGTTGAGTTTTTCTAATTGAAATGTTACACAATTTTCTTGGGAGTTTCATGTTGGCGGCCTCGGACAGACATTTTTAGCTAGCACAAAAAACATGTTTCAATGCTCAGGTTGACTTCATATTTCAGAATTATAAGGACAGATACATAAAAAGTTGCAAACTTACCTTTGGGTATAATTTTATATGCTCTTGAGATCAAGGCACTTCTGTGAAGTGTGAACTGCGGAATCAACCTGTGCTTTCCTTTATATACTAATACTACACTAGGTATCAATGGTCAATATCTGGAGCGATCACCTCTACTTTATATAGTGACTTTACCGATTAGCTTCTTGTTTCATCCTGTTCGGTGCGTGGTTGTCTCATCCTGAGCCAATCCTTTTCTCTAGTCCTCCAGTAATAATAACAGTTGGAAGAAAGTTTAAATTCCGCCATGGTGGTGAGGATAAGTATCTTAGAAGCGGCTCCGTACTGTAGCTAGAGGATGTGTTCTATAAAGCCTGCTCTCAAATTCGAGCCGGTGTTCTGGCAAGACATGCACCCTCCTGGTATTCTTGCAGCTCCTGCATGTGTGTAACAAGAAATCTGGTAATGAGCGTGCCTCCATTTCCAAGGTACCTTTGACAAGAGTACAAGAGTACAATCTTTAGCCATGTTTTCCCTGATCCAACCAGTGGACTTGTCTCTAATCTGCAGGATATGGTACATTAGACTCAACAGATCAGCTGGTAGTGATATATTGTGACACCGTCTGTCAGTAACAAAGCCCAAGATATGACTTCATCGTGATGTCGAGGGTGTGCTCAGATTGTGATGTCACCGATCATCTGTAATTTAAAGTCGAGTAATATTTACAAGCTGGTCTTTGTGTTGACGTCTCATGTCTGCGAATAACCGGGGATAGGACTGGGATTGGTTTGTTATTGCAAAGCTAATTTGGGGAAATAATAATTGGGTGAGCTGGAGCCTATCCCAGCTCTGGAGTGACTGATAGTCCGTCACAGGCTACTGTAAAATTTTTGATTGGTCTCGGACGTGAACAACAGAATCATGAGCGTAATGTCTTCATCTTTTATGGCGGACATGGCCACTCAGAATGACAGAGGTTTCTTTGTGATGGACGCCAATCCCAGGGTTCCTCTGATCCGAAAGCACCCCAAAAAGAAAATTGTAATCTGCAACCAAGGCTTTATTTACAACATCAGAGTCCCGCATGATGAGCTAAACGTACAAACCTTCAGTCTTACACCCTCAGAGCACGAGCGGATCCTCGCGGACGCAACGGGCCCGAGTATCATTGAAAGAGATTTGGAGGTCTTTAAAAAAACAGCGAGAAAAAAGAAGGAAGACATAAAGGCTGCGGAGGAGCGAAAGCGTCAGATCATTGAGAAGAACCTTTTTGCTGTCAGGCTGGAGGAGGACAATGAGCAACAGGCTCGGAGAAAGGCCCATGACCGCTATCATCGCATAAGAGAAAAAGCCATGATGGAGAACGACTGTCAAATCAAAAACCTGGACAGGTGGATACTAAACAGTAGGATCCAAACGGAGCGCGACAAGCAGCTCCTCTGGAAAAAGCACTGCGAGTCCGTGGAGGACACCAGAGAGAAGGCCGAGTTCGATCGGGTGCTCAAGTGTACCCAGGGGGCGCTGCTCAAACAGGAGGAGCGCGAGAAGCTGCGCTTGGCGGACGCTCACCACCATTTAGAAGGCATCAAGGAGCAGGTGCGGGAACACGAGCAGGCAATTCTAGCCAGGCGGCGGGAGAAACAAAATGAGCTCAGCAACGAGCAGGACAAGATCGAGGACAAATGTCAGATGCTGACTGAGTTCAAGGAGGAGAGGCTAAAAGAACTCAAAGCTTGTGGGATCCCGGCAAAATACTGCAGGTTTGTGAGGAGGAAAACCAAAGAAGACGAAGCGAACCCTAGTCAATACCAATATCGTGCATATGACACGGATGAGCAATTGCCACGATGGACAACACGCGGCGTTAAAGCAAACACAACACAGGAAGAGCCCCAAAGTCTAAATCCTTTCCCACTATTACCACCAATCACCACAAAGGACACACCTGAAGTAGACACAAACTGAAAGCCCTTCATTCTTTCATGTCTTTCTTTCACCATTCTTCTCAACCAAAGACAAGTGACACGATTTGATGGAAAAGCAGATAAAATATAATTATGTAAAAGTATGAGCAGTGTTCATTGCACAGCGTTAAAATGTACAGAACGTGTGCTCTGCAAGTGTGGAATTGTAACACTTAAGCAAAACGATGACCAGCCACAAAATGAGGTACCCCTGCACAGTCCGACGCCCAATTTACAAGTTGTATTAACAATTATTTTCAAAGATAATGATGCTCAATTTGGATTGATTGAACAGTATATAACTCCACTGCAACATGCAGAGGTGTACCTATAATCAGATTACCTCTGACACCAGCATGAATAACAAAAGTTAATCAAATACGATATATTAATACTAAATAAAAAAAATTAATACAAATACATTTGTAGTATTGGAATTGGGTAAAACCCAAATTACAACACAATACTTAGAAAATGTACTGTAAATATGAACACCTGCCAACTACACCTAAAATAATGAAATGTTAATATGATGAGTCTGGAAGTCTTCTACCAACCAAAGTGTTTATTTCTGGGTTAGTCACTGTTCAATTTTACAACAGGACTTGAAGTCATTCTTTGCATATATTTGAAAATACACAACAGTCAAATTTTATCTCATTTGAGTGCAATGTTAAAGGGGAACGCTCCATTTTTATTTTATTTACAATCTACCTGTGAGACAAGAACACGTCTTTCTCTTTTTATGCATTCAAAATAAATAAATGCTAGCATGAGGTGGCTAACAATGCAGGTAATGGGGATTGGATCTGTTCTGCTTATAAAGCCCTCTAAAAAAAACAACGTTTTACAAACATGCTATGAGTATATATGTTATGTAACAGGCACATTCACAATAACATGTAATATTTATGTATTTTGGTCATTTTAAGCATGGCTGCAACTTTTATAGTTGGTTGCAATACAGAGCACTTTGCAACATGTGTTATTTCCTTCAACAACAACAATGACAATGGGACAAATGATGATCCAGAACCTTCTATTTCTGAGCCTGAACATAAAGAGCATGCGATATAAGTTTTAGACACTGCTAGGCAAATCCAGCTTTAGTGAAATATTAAGCATCATGTAGCAGTATTGCTCAGTGCTAAACAAAGACAAACATAATAAAACTTACTGTACAATGTCTGCTCTCACTGGGATGCCAACTGGATGTTTATATCTTTCAGCACAAGACTTGTTTTCCCCATATAGAAAATGAATCATCATAATCCTCACTCTTTAGATAAACCAAAAAAAACAAAAGTGGGAACAAACGGGCATCTTGTCGCGTTTTCCTCGTGATGTCTTCGGTTCTAAGTTGAATTTCAAAGATGACCAACTTGGTTCATTGCCACAACCTTCTACTATAAAGGTGCGAGGCATGAGTTAAAGGCTAGTACAAACTGTTACCGACTCAGGGGCGATGCAGCAGCTTAGTATGCCGTGTTCTAAACGTTCCTTGCTCTTCGCTCGCACAATAACATTGTCGCTATAGTACTTGGTTACTATGCCGGTCATGGCACGTTAATGGAATGTTGCCGGGTTTTTTAAATGTTTTTTAGATGGCTTTATATAATGTGTGTATTCCCTGCTGGCTGGCCCTCCGCAGTGGTCGCATTCAAGCATTTCACGCTTGAATGCGCCATCGTGAGTAGCAACCGGACCGCTGTTTTCAGAGTTCAACTGCGTTTGCGTTGTTTTCGTCACTACTATACAACTATACTCAAGACCTAGAACACATCCTAGTTTATCCAGAACATCGACATTTTCGGATCAAAAAGCTCATACAAAATTTGGCACGTTTAAACTCGACAAAATTCTCCAGCAAAAAATCTACAGTCAGTAAATACTTAATTGGAATTTGTTCTAAAGTGTAAGTCATACATGTATCTGTCTTTTAAATTGATATACTTGCACACTGTTTTTTTTTCCCTTCTGGTCGAGTCGGACCAATCTTGTTTACTCAGAAATTCCGTCGCTTCCTACGCTAATTTCATGAATTTGATCAATTAGAAATACACCTTAACCTATTTATCTGTTTCTTTGTTTAACAAGGTTTTCCAACGATACCAACCTTGACGTTCAGTGAATTCTAGCTATATATATATATATATATATATATATATATATATTTTATTACCGTATTTTCCGCACTATTAGCCGCACCTAAAAACCACACATTTACTCAAAAGCTGACAGTGCGGCTTATAACCCGGTGCGCTTTATATATGGATTAATATTAAGATTTATTTTCATAAAGTTTAGGTCTCGCAACTACGGTAAACAGCCGCCATCTTTTTTCCCCGTAGAAGAGGAAGCGCTTCTTCTTCTACGGTAAGCAACCGCCAAGGAAAGCACCCGCCCCCGTAGAAGAAGAAGCGCGCGGATATTACGTTTCTTTCATTTGTGTGTTTACATCTGTAAAGACCACAAAATGGCTCCTATTAAGAGACACGCGTACAACGCAGAATTCAAACTCAAGGCAATAAGTCACGCAGTAGAACACGGAAATAGAGCAGCAGCAAGAGAATTGAACATAAATGGTGCGTAGGTAGAGGAAGCAACAAGATGACCTGCGCCACTAAGACAGGGAGACAGCGCCGGACGACATACGCCAACATCTGCCAGTGGATCGTAAATGCCTGGGCGGATATATCGGTCTCAACTGTGGTCCGAACTTTCCGGAAGGCAGGATTCACGGAACTGCTGGACAACAACAGCAACATTGACTCTGATGACTTCGACGAGACGGAGCCGGCCATTTTGGATGCCGTATTCGCCCAACTTGTTAATTCAGACACTGAAGAAAAATTCGAGGGATTTATGGATGAGGAATAATTTCAGAAAGTGAGCTTTAAATGTTTATTTTGTGTGTTGTGTGACATTAACGTTCGAGCAACGTTGAGTTATTGATGTTGCTATTGCTCTGCACTAATTTGAGTGTTACTATTTTTGTGATTGCGCATTTGCACATTACATTTTGGGGGTGAACAGAGTTGTTAGAACGCTGGTTTGTAATATATTATTAAAGTTTGACTGACCTATCTGACTGTTTTTTTGACATTCCCTTTAGCGCAGCGTAGGCGCGGCTTATAACCCGGGTCGGCTTATAGGTGAACAAAGTTTTGAAATATGCCATTCATTGAAGGTGCGGCTAATAACCCGGGGCGGCTTATAGTGCGGAAAATACGGTATATATATGTAAAATAAATACTTGAATTTCAGTGTTGATTTATTTACACATATACACACACATAACACTCATCTACTCATTGTTGAGTTAAGGGTTGAATTGTCCATCCTTGTTCTATTCTCTGTCACTATTTTTCGAACCATGCTGAACACCCTCTCTGATGATGCATTGATGTGTGGCACGCACAAAAGTGCTTTCATCAAATGCACTAGATGGCAGTATTGTCCTGTTTAAGAGTGTCACAACATTGCTGTTTACGGCAGACGAACTGCTTTACGGTATACAAAAAAGTGACTGCTGTTGTTGTGTGTTGTTGACACGCTGGGAGGACGTTAATGAAACTGCCTAACAATAAACCCACATAAGAAACCAAGAACTCGCCCTCCATCATTCTATAGTTATAACGTGATTGGGCAGGTACGCTTTTTTGTATTGTGGAGGACCTGAGTCCGCCTGAATTTCGGGAGATTTTCGGGAGAAAATTTGTCCCGGGAGGTTTTCGGGAGAGGCGCTGAATTTTGGGAGTCTCCCGGAAAATCCGGGAGGGTTGGCAAGTATGCACACATACCTAATTTATGGCTATATAGATGACTAATTAGCTACATTGTCAGCCACCTTGTATACAATACACAAAAAAGAGAAACGTGTGTGTTCTTGTCTCACATAGGGAGTGTGAATGATAGGCAATATTCCAAAAGAAAAGTCCAGTTCCACCTCTAATGCCTATGCATATTCAGAAGTTGTAACATCTTTCTTCTTTGAAAAACTCATACAATATGCCTTTTTGGCAAAATGTCATCAGTTTTTTCTAGGGTTATAAAGGGGATTTTTAAATACATGTCCTATCCCTTTTATTTATACAATTATTGTGTGTTTGCTGTGCCTGTCTTTTGTGAGAACATAAACATATTTTTTAGAATCTCTACAATAATGTCAAAACTAAGGCTTCTGGCACAGAACCAAAGTCTTAGAAGAAGTTACTGGTGAACCTCTTCATTGCTATGCTAAAAGAATGTAGCTTAGACATCTACTAGCTGCCAGTACAAGATCAATTAATCTTGTGTTAGCTTCATAAAGGAGGGGGGAAATAACATAAGAACTATGGCAACATTACATCAAATAATACATATTAAAATACATTTTTAATATTTGATAGTTCTCCAACATTTAAAAATTATTTAAGGGCAATTTAGCTGATAAAAAGGTAAAAAAAAAAAAAGTAAAATAGAATCGTATTTAAACCTAACAGACATCAGTTTTATTTAGGGATTTAGGAGTTACGTCACATAAGAAGCTGCCAGCGAGGTTATTCTATAATAAAAAGGGCTGATTTTGAATGCTACCATTTAACTCTCCTCCTACTTTGGTCTGGACCGTGTGTGACCACAGCCTGAAAATACTGATTGACTAGTACACCGGCCAATGATTGCATGAAAAATGGCTGAAAAGTAACCAATGTACAAAACCCAAAACCAGTGAAGTTGGCACGTTGTGTAAATCGTAAATAAAAACAGAATACAATGATTTGGTAATCCTTTTCAACCTATATTCAATTGGATAGACTGCAAAGACAAGATATGTAACATTCGAACAGGAAAACTTTATTTTTTGCAAATATTAGCTCATTTGGAATTTGATGCCTGCAACATGTTTCAAAAAAGCTGGCACAAGTGGCAACAAAGACTGAAAAAGTTGAGTAATGCTCATCAAACACTGATTTGGAAAATCCCACAGGTGAACAGGCTGAATGGAAACAGGTGGGTGCCATGATTGGGTATAAAAGCAGCTTCCATGAAATGCTCAGTCATTCACAAACTAGGATGGGGCGAGGATCACCACTTTGTGAACAACTGCAGGAGCAAATTGTCGAACAGTTTAAGAACAACATTTCTCAACCAGCTACTGCAAAGAATTGAGGGATTTCACCATCTAAGGTCTGTAATATCATCAAAAGGTTCAGAGAAATCACTGCACGTAACATTGAATGCCCGTGACCTTGGGTCCCTCAGGCGGTACTGCATCAAAAACTGAAATCAGTGTAAAGGATATCACCACATGGGCTTTGGAACACTTCAGAAAACCACTGTCAATAACTACAGTTGGTCGCTACATCTGTAAGTGCAAGTTAAAACTCTACTATGCAAAACGAAAGCCATTTATCAACAACACCCTGAAACGCCACCGGCTTTGCTGTGCCCGAGCTCATCTAAGATGGACTGATGCAAAGTGGAAAAGTGTTCTATGGTCTGACGAGTCCACATTTCCAAATGGTTTTGGAAACTGCGGATGTCTTGTCCTGCGTAACAAAGAGGAAAAGAACCATCCGGATTGTTATAGGAGCAAAGTTCAAAAGCCAGCTTCTGTGATGGTATGGGGGTGTATTAGTGCCCAAGGCATGGGTAACTTACACATCTGTGAAGGCGCCATTAATGCTGAAAGGTACATACAGGTTTTGGAGCAACATATGTTGCCATCCAAGCAACATTATCATGGACGCTCCTGCTTATTTCAGCAAGACATTGCCAAGCCACGTGTTACAACAGCGGGGCTTCATAGTAAAAGAGTGCGGGTACTAGACTGGCCTGCCTGTAGTCCAGACCTGTCTCCCATTGAAAATGTGTGGTGCATTATGAAGTGTAAAATACAACAACGGAAACTGCGGACTGTTGAACAACTTAAGCTGTACATCAAGCAAGAATGGGAAAGAATTCCACCTAAAAAGCTTCAAAAATTGGCCTTCTCAGTTCCCAAACGTTTACTGAGTGTTGTTAAAAGGAAAGGCCATGTAACACAGTGGTAAAAATGCCCCTGTGCCAACTTTTTTGCAGTGTGTTGCTGCCATTAAATTCTAAGTTAATGATTATTTGCAAAAAAAAAATAAGTTTCTCAGTTCGAACATTAAATATCTTGTCTTTGCAGTCTATCCAATTGAATATAGGTTGAAAAGCATTTGCAAATCATTGTATTCTGTTTTTATTTATGAATTACACAACGTGCCAACTTCACTGGTTTTGTACTTTCTTTACATAAACTTAAGCCTACAACATGACTGACTAGTTGACACAAACCAGGCCGAGCTGTATATATTATCAATGTGACACTTCAAACGCTTGGACTTCACTGACGTACCTCAGACTTTCCTCGGCTGAAGCAGGCTCCCTTGGTGAACTCATCGCAGTGCCACTCAGCCTCCTGCGGAAAGGAAAGAAAAATATCATCAGACTCCCTGTAAACCATTTTTACATCAAGAAAAAGAAAACCATCATCCCATCAACGTCAGCCACTTGGGGAGAATCACTCAGAACGCTAACAAAACAATGTCCGACACACAAAACTGGCACACTCCCTACATTTGCAATACATACATTTGTGCTTACAACAAATAATGAAAAACTACACATACAGTCACGATCAAAAGTTTACATACACTTGTAAAGAACAAAATGTCATGGCTGTCTTGAGTTTCCAAAAATTTCAACATTTCTTATTTTTTTTGTGATAGAGTGATTGGAGCACATACTTGGTCACAAAAAAACATTCATGAAGTTTGGTTCTTTTATGAATTTATTATGGGTCTACTGAAAATGTGACCAAATCTGCTGGGTCAAAAGTATACATACAGCAATGTTAATATTTGCTCACGTCCCTTGGCAAGTTTCACTGCAATAAGGCGCTTTTGGTAGCCATCCACAAGTTTCTGGCGACCATGCCGGTATGAGTGGAACTGGCGCATTCTGTGACTCACTGAACCCTCGACGTCGGCGAACGACGCAGCCAGCTACTCATCATGGGGGCGGGGGGAGGGACTGACGAACGATTCGTTCACCGCGGATTAACAACATGAATCACTCAGTGAACGACAGAATCAGGACTTGCGGACTTACTGACACAGAGAACTGACTGTGTCGCGGAGGAGGACGTCACATTGAGGCTCTCGTTCAGTCACTGTGCGCGTCGTTCATTAGGTGCTGAGGGCTTGTGTCGTTCGCGAACTGACACACACCGAGATCTGCCGCTGGGGAAGCTGTTACTGACTGACTCATGATTCGCCGACCTGCACACAGAACTGCTGCTGCAGAAGTGATTCAGGTTCACGTACTGAACTGTGCTGACTGTGGCGCTGTGTCAGTCACTCACTGCCTGGTGTACTGCATGCACAGAGCTGTGTAGGGACTCGCGTTCACCCTATTTGCTGCTTCCCTCCTATTTTTTTTTTTTTTGAGGGGGCGGGGGGATTCGGTGAACGAATTTATTGAACGACTCAATTTAAGGAACTGATTCTAGTGATTCAGTACAGTCAAAAGAACTGCTGATCCCATCACTAGATTGTAGGTTGTCTTGAAGAATTTAGCGGTAATCCTCCTTTTCCATTGTCCCATTTACTCCAAAACAGGCCCAGAGCATGATCCTACCACCACCATGCTTGACGGTAGATGTGGTGTTCCTGGGATTAAAGGCCTCACCTTTTCTCCTCCAAACATATTGCTGGGTATTGTGGCCAAACAGCTAAATTTTTGTTTCATCTGACCACAGAACTTATCTTTCCCCATGTGACGTCCTGACTTAAACGTGTGGATAATGCTGAAGAAACAAGTCCATGTCAGAAAACCAACACATTTAGCTGAACTGCCCCAATTTTGTCAAGAAGAGTGGTCACAAATTCAACCAGAAGCTTGCCAGAAGCTTGTGGATGGCTACCAAAAGCACCTTATTGCAGTGAAACTTGCCAAGGGACATGTAACCAAATATTAACATTGCTGTATGTATACTTTTGACCCAGCAGATTTGCTCACATTTTCAGTAGACCCATAATAAATTGATAAAAGAACCAAACTTTGTGAATGTTTTTTGTGTCCAACAAGTATGTGCTCCAATCACTCTATCACACAAAAATAAGAGTTGTAGAAATGATTGTAAACTCAAGACAGCCATGACATTATGTTCTTTACAAGTGTATGTAAACTTTTGATCGCGACTGTACGAGTTTAAGTGGCTCCATCACTGATTTCTGCATGCAGATTGGTAGGTAGGATGGATTAAAGCAGAGGCTCACAGTGTATGAATTTGTCATTATACCACCACCATGCTGTGTCCCACATGTGAACACACATACACAAACACAAACATGTTTCTGAGCCATGTTAAATACAGACACGGAATCCAATTAAAGCGCAGACCTCAAGAACCGGGGGAGGCGAAAAGTGCACAGAGCAGCATGCCAATTTGATTTATGCACGAGGGAGGGTTAAAAAAAATCTAAGCATAACACACAAGGAGTAGGATGTCAACGTGATTTAAATGTGAGGGAGAAAGGTGGGGCGGGAGAGGGATCAACTCACAGAAGCATGCTCCTATATGCTTGTGGCTATTCTCATTCATTCAGGTCATTGTATTCTCAGGGCTTTGAATCAAACGCAACCGGACTGTGCAGTTAGTCTTCCAAGACGTTTCGCATCTCATCCGAGCAGGCTTCATCAGTTCATGCTCACAGACATAGAGACGCAGCTCTAGTGCCCGGTGCAGGAGCCAATGTTTTTATAAGAGGGGACATGCCCAGACAAGAATGGTTTTGCTTTATTGTGATGCAAAACGACAGCTGTTAAAGACACAAAGAAGTGAGACTTCTGCCAACTCAACAACAGTCGTTGGGATGGAACAATCAAACTGGCTGAGCATACAGATACTGTAAATCAGTAGAATTTACGTTTATTTAAAAAAAAAAAAACGTTGTAGGTGTGCATAGGGGTACTTGTAATGCAGATTTTCGAAGGTCAGTTCAGTAATTGAATGAACAATTAACGTTGAGGAAATCCCATAGTTACAGCAATACATCCATAAATACCAAGTATTCTACTTTTTGGATAGAACCCTTTTTAAACGAGTTGATCAACATTTTCTGCTCTGGCCTCCTTCCATACCACCCACCTCTACTGCCGAGAGAGGATACCAAGTGGCCACGGATCATTTCCGGAGAGGTACCAGTGTGGATGAGGTGCTAGTTGACCCGAGTTGCGGACGGCAAGCTGTGCAGTAGACGTCTCTGTGTGGCTGATCTGGCTGAGCCAGGGAGAAGACCCCACTATGACTATCCATTGAAATCCCGATGGACTGGACTCTCACATTATCTATTACCTTAATAATTCAATAATTATACCAATTTGACATCAATTGCAGCCGAGTGTTCCTACATCTGCGGTCTCCTCAAGGTTTCTTATATTTCCCTAGCTGGGGTCTTTTGAGTTTATATCGGGGTGTAGTTTGTGAAGCTCTTTAAGACACTTGTGATTAAGGGGCACATAATATTTTGATTGATTGAGAAGATTACACAATTTACTTTCCTATAGTAATTGTTTTGAACGTCGCCATCATGTAGGCATACTGAAGAAACTGATTTTTTTTTTAATGAATAGCAAAGAGGTTGATTTTAGGTAACTTATTTCTTCTATTGTGGCTATCTATAAGGTGATCACAATTAGTAACTACCATAGGATACGGAATCTTTCATTTTTTCCCAGGAAATTTGAATGTGCACTCTGAGCTGTGGCAGATTTTTCTGCATTGACCACAAAACGCACGTTACTATTTATGCCTTCCGAAACACGACTCTCATGAATGTTGCCTTGGGTAAGTTTAGTTGAGCCCCCTCTGAAGTGATTGCTGCGACATATTTTCAGCTTTGAAAGGAAAGAAATGCTGATTTTGTCTGAAATTCGAGCTGATCTTCCGCCATCTTTTACAAGACCGTGTGGGACTTGACAACAGTGCCTGCAGAGCGACTCCAGCCCTATAGCCATAACAACACACACACCATGGAAAATGGACTGCAAATATGCACACATACCGCCACCCCACGCATTTGCCACCACTTAACTACTTACAGTAGGTGCGACAGATGACTGGAGCAGCGCCAGAAGGGCTGCAGATTCGTCACCGGAGACACCTTCCCAACCCCGTTGCAAGTCTCGTGGTTTCTCTGTTGTAACATGTGTATATGTATTTGTGGGTTCCCCTGATCGCGACAGACCTTCTTGACAGCCCGGTAGTCTGGTGCAATAATATTTTTATTGTGCGCACATGCGCCAGGTCAGTACTCTTTTCAGCAACTTTTCAGTCTTTCGGCTGCTCTCCTTCTTGCGGCGTGGTCTCGGGGGCATGTGTGGGTCATCTGGGTCAAACTCCAACTCCAACTACTGTGTCTCTGCCCGGCTGCTGCTAATAAGCATGGCAGGTGATTGGATGATCAACCCCAGCTGGGTAATCCAATCACCTGCCAGCTGTGCTTCGAGGCCGGTCTGTGGAAGGCCCGCAAACCATGCCTCCCTCCACAATGTAATTATCAAGTTTTTTTTCCTGTCGTCAGATAGGAGGAGCCTAGTCTGGGATCAACTTTATTTTTCCTCATCCCCCCACGAATCCTCCTTTTCCCATCTTTTACGGGGCGCCGTAAGTGGCGACCCATCAGCGTTCCTGATCTGCTCAAATGAAATTTTGTTAAACTTGTGCAATGACAATAAAAATATCTTTCCATCCAAAGGGGGCGAGGCTTAGCGGGCAAAGTTGGAAGTGTCCATCGTCAAGGGCGCGTCTGAAACTAAAAGTGCCTGTGTTCTGGTATTTGTTAGAGGCTACATTATAAATTATTGAATCTCTGAGGAAAGGTTGAAATGCTGTCCTTTAACCCATCCCAAAGGTTTAAAAAATCTGGGCATATCCCTTCTTGTAAAGGATACATGCTTCGGATCCAGCACCGTGCTCTCAGACTACAGCTGTCCCAAGTCAGTCTGTGAGCATGAATTGATAAAAACTGCTAGGAGGTAGATCTTTTTCCAAGACAATCTGTACAGTCCAGTTGCAATGCTCTGAGCATGTTTCAATTATCTTTGGTTTGATTTCAGAGTAAACTTTTGGTAAACTGTCATTGAATAAAGTCTATTTTATTTAGTAAATGGGTCAGACTGTGCAGGTGTACCTAATGTTGTGACCGATGAGTGCACATATAAATTTGCATCAATGTTGCCGGATAAGAATTGACAGATTATTGTACTAGAATCTTAAAATTATCGGATTTGGAGGAAAATTATTGTACATACCCGATTTTATGTGGCTCAGAACAATCTTCTACGGTGAAACATTTGCATAATTGATGTATAGTGTAGGGTTGTACGGTATAGTCCCGCGATAATAATGAATCATATTCCGTACTATACCGCCTCTAAAAAGTACCGGTCCCCCACCACCCGCACGTCGTCACGTCATTGCTGTTTTTTGAGCAGAGGAGCATGTTCGACAGCGCACAATCACGGAGTACTTACAAACAGACAATGTGTGTAGACAGAAAAGGGAGAACGGGCGCATTTTGACTTAAAAACTAACGATAAAGGTGAAGTTATAACACTGAAACACTCTCAGGAAGAGGTGCTTTAAGACATGGCTAGCTAGTTAGCGGCTAAAGTCCAGCCGCAGTCGGCAGTGTTTTAGCTACTTCCAAATCACTAAACCTCACCTCCATGGCGACAAATAAAGTAAGTTTCTTACAAGTATCATCCCTGCAAGACGAGGAATAGCTAAACATGCTTCACTACACACCGTAGCTCACCGGCGTCAAAATGTAAACAAACGCCATGAGTGGATCTACACCTGACATCCACTGTAATGATATCAAGTACAGGAACGTATCTAATCGATACTACTATGATTACATCAATATTTTTTAGCATCACAAAATCTTTTTTCGTTTTTTCAAATGTATATTATGTTTATTAACTCAGGAAATATGTCCCTGGACACATAAGGACTTTGAATATGACCAATGTATGATACTGTAACGACTTGGTATCGGATTGATACATAAATTTGTGGTATCATCCAAAATTAATGTAAAGCATCCAAACAACAGAAGAATAAGTGATTATTACATTTTAACAGTGTCATGTCTTGGTGATCATGTTTAGTTTGGCTATGTTCTGTTTGGTTTGTGCACTCTGTCAGTTTCTGTTTTTTCACTCCCTGTTTTGTTTCCATGACTACCAATCAGTTCACCTGTCCTCACGACTCACGCACCTGATTCATTTGAACTCACGCACCTGTTTTCAATCGCCACATGATTATTTAAGCCTGTCATTTTCTGTTGGTCGGCATGACGACATCACATTCATGCTCTGCACTCTTGACACGCTGCTTACTCTGTCCAGGTCATAGTTCATGCTGCTCTTTTCTTGCCACGTACATTTTTTGTTTATTCAAGCCACTGTTTTGTACCACCGCTGTGAGCGCCTTTTGTTTGTTCCTTTTTTTCCATAGTTCTGCCTTTGTGCTAGTTTTGTTTTATTAGCCAAGTTTGTTCCCCGCCTTGTGCGCGCCTTTTGTTTATACTTTTTATAGTCTATTATTAAATCATGTATTTTACTTCACGCCATGTCCGGTCCAATTCTTATGCATCTCGGGAAAACAAACCAACCCATAGTCCAAGTATTGACAAACATAAGTGTAGATATAACATGTTAAAAGAGACAGTAAGCAGATATTAACAGTAAATGAAAAAGTAGATTAATAATTCATTTTCTACTGCTTGTCCTTAATAATTTTGACAAAATAATAGAATGAAAAATGACACAATATGTTACTGCATATGTCAGCAGCTAAATTAGAAGCCTTTGTTTGTTTACTTACTACTAAAAGACAAGTTGTCTTGTATGTTCACTATTTTATTTAAGGACAATAAGAAATAAGATCAATAAGAAACATATGTTTCGTAATGTAACGTAAGATTTTTTGTTAAAATAAACCCAATAATACAATTATTTGTGGTCCCCTTTATTTAGAAAAGTATCGAAAAGTACCGAAAAGTATCGAAATACATTTTCGTACCGGTACCAAAATATTGGTATCGGGACACCACTAGTTCAGTATAACTTATAATAATGCCGTTTTATCTTTAAATAAACTAACATCACAGTTAAAAAAATGATAAATAAACTAACATCACAATTAAAAAAAATGATAATAATGGCTAAGTCAGTGATTCTCAAAATGTGGGCTCCAGCTAGTGCTACGTCAAAGAATCACTCAAACAGTGTCACTGTTCAAACTGTGTGTAATGTTACAGTGGCCAAAATATTAAATATACTTGTTAAAAGAACGTCTGCCTTGTTTTTAATGACACACATATCGTCCTTATACAGACTGATCTTAAAGTAAGGAGAAAGCTGAGGGAGTCTGGTGGTATTTAAAGAGGGTATCGCGTATTAATGTGAGCTGTGCTGTCTCTTCTCACTGTGAGCGAATGAATTCCCATTCCGCTCCTAAACTGGCTGTTTTGTGGCCGTGCAAGCTGACACATACGTGAGCCGCAAGCAGCCAAGTCCCAGCGGAACTGGCCTGTCGACTTTGGAAAACAAAAGTGGTCGCTTTTATCATTATGCAGTGATTCATCATCAAAAGTCAATTTTTACTCTATCTCATGCTGTCATTATGTATTTAAGACGGGAGCCCTCTCAGAGAGGAATGTGCTACAAGCCAGCTAGCCCCTTTATCTAATAGCTCTACCATCATTAAGCAAACATTAAAAGCTCATTAACCTGCTATTGTTCAGCTGCTGTGCCACTCTAATGAATCCGTCTGCATGGAAACATTTCTATTGTGAAATTATCCAAAATATTACAGTGCAAAGAAAAAGAGGCCTAAAAAAATGACAAAATGTAATGAACTATATCATATTAAGATGAATATTGGTGCCAGTTAAGAAAACCATATTGACCAAAATATATGACAAAATACAAATATTTTCCAAGACTTATTTTTGAAAATGATTTAGAGCAATCAAATAAAACCTTTGACTATAACGGTGTCAATATAAGTGACATAACAGGCAGATGGCGATTACAATTATTTCTTAGCGACTTGACATCTGTTTGATAATTCTGCTTCTTCTATATTTGCTAACTTGCCCAACTTCTTGAGATCTTTTTTTTAAATCTCCAGGTCACTTGTATGTGATTGACAGAAAGAAATGCTCTGACTCGCATGGTGAGAAGTAGTTTTGGTGCTCCCTGTTGGTTTGCATGAATACATCTCCAAAACCCGAATGCAAAGATGACCTGGGAAAAAATACCGTCCTATATATGCACAGTATGGTACACAATAAATTGATTGATAATTTATAAAAAATAATCACAAGCAAATGCTTGTTTGGTTTAGTTTAATTGGTTCTGTGACGCAACTTGTACTCGTAAATTATATTGCAAAAAACTGTCGCTGATTGAAATGAGTTGGCATGTCCTAAAAATGTAATAAAACTTTCTTGTACAAAATATTGTAATAAAAACAACACAACTGAATGCACAAAAAACTACAGTAGTTTCATTAAGTAATGTAATAACAATGCATCGTATTTCCCTTAGAAAGACAACTTCTACGGTATCACCGTCAACTGCTTGCTTAGTCAAACACTCCATCAGCAGCTTCTCCATATTTTCATGGACAATTGTCCGCTTTTTCGATATTATTTTGACATCATTGGCTGGTATTATCGACTCATTTTGGGTCAGTATGGTGCAGACTAGCAGTGCTCCGCTCAAATTGCTTTGCCAATTTGGCTACGCACTGCATTTTGTTGATGATTTATTTCTTTAATTCAGTGACTACCATCCCTTCATTGTTCTCAGCACTGTATTTCAAACTCACTTTCTTGGCTCGGATGGTTGGAAAAACAAAGTCACGTCAACCTCTAGCTATAAGCCAGTGCTAACGAATATGATCGGATGTTTTGGTCGGTTCCTACGGGGTTCACTGTAACGTTGGCTATGCGACCGGTTGGGACAATCAGAACCCACATTTTTGCTGGCAACCTAAAGCATAACAATTAGCTAAAAGACAGCGCGTATCACGAGGTACCACTGTCTTAGGTTGAACCATAATTCATATACAGTATATACACTTTTTTGCCTTATATTTGGGTCAATACGTTGTTTGAGGTGGCGACTTGTCCAGGGTTTACCCCGCCTTCCGCCCTAATGTAGCTGAGATAGGCTCCAGCACCCTCGGCGACTCCGAAAGGGACAAGAAATAGAAAATGGATGGATGTTTGCAGATTTTTTTTTTGCCATTACTGATTGAATTTAAATCTCAGAATTAAGGCATATGCTGATGTACAATTGAATAATAATTCAAATTAAAGGCAGTTCTGGATGAATAAGAACTTTATACTGTTAGTTAACCATCCTAAGCATACAGTACAGTACAGTGGCCAAGTGTTAATGCACGCAAGCACGTACACAGAAATTGTATGTGTCACTCAAGTGTTACTACACTGTATGAGGAGTCGTCAGAGAAGATTTGTCATTGTGCTCGAGCCTCTTGTCAGCCTTCATACCAAAGGTGCGATTGTTAGCGAGGCGTGGGCGCCGTGCAGGCAGCAAGCGAGACAGTGGGCACTGAAAGGGGCGATAAATAGAAAACAAGGACAGGACGGACATGTGATAATGGATTATGGAAGGAAGAGGTCCATGGGGTCACGCTCCTTGCTGGCAGCTGTCAGACTGCATGTCATGTCATTAAAACTGACAACAGAGACAGAAGAGAAACATGATCGGATTAAGGTGTTTCCATGGGCTGTATGATGCTTATTTAGAACCAAACTATTAATAATAATAATAATAATAATATATTTTACTTATAAGGTGTCTGTGTTTTTCAATCTTTTCTGAGCCAAGGCACATTTTTTTCATTGAAAAAATCTCAAGGCAAGTCACCAGCAGAAAACATTAAAAAATGAAACTCAACAGTCGATATTGACAATAAAAAGTAGTTCTCGCAATTGTTGGATATGAATTCAAACCATAACCAACCATGCATCACTATAGCTCGTCTCAAAGTAGGTGTACTGCACATCACGCTGTGACTTATTTGGAGTTTTTTGGTGTTTTCCTGTGTGTAAGGTTTTAGTTCTTGTCTTGCGCTCCTATTTTGTTGTTGATTGTCATGTCATGTACGGATGTACTTTGTGGACGCCGTCTGCTCCACACGCTGTAAGTCTTTGCTGTCGTCCAGCATTCTGTTTTTGTTTCCTTTGCAGCCAGTTCAGTTTTAGTTTAGTTTTGCATAGCCATCCCTAAGCAATGCCTTTTGTTTATTTTTTTGTTTAAGCATTAGATACACTGCCTCCCGCTGTCATCTGCATATTGTGATCACCACAAACCATGTTCCCGACATCTACACAGTAATTAGCTATCTGCTGCCACCTACTGATATGGAAGAGTATTACATGGTTACTTTGCTGAGCTCTAGAGAGTACAGACACTCAACAACGGCACATTATTTGCGGATTATAATTACTGGTTTGCAAAATATATTTTAACCCAATTAGGTGAAATTACATAATCTCTCACGGCACACCAGACAATAGCTCACGGTACACTAGTGTGCCGCGGCACAGTGGTTGAAAAAACACTAACTTAGGGACACAGTAGAAAAACAAAACAATACATTCAATTGAATAAAAACAACAACAACAACAACAAAGATAGACATCATTTGCAGCGAATAAGCAGTCAGGAATAGGCGTGTTTTGTGTCTGGTGAAAGTGAGTTCCAAAGATGAGGGGCTGAGCGGCTGAATGCTCGGGCCCCCATGGTGGACAGTCTATGTACGGGGACAGTGAGATGGACAGATCGAGTATCCTAAGGAACGTGAGGGCGTGGCGACATGGAGCAGGTAAGAAAGATATGACGGGGCAAAGTTATGTATAGCTTTGAAAGCGAGGAGAATTGTTTTAAATTGAGACAATGTTTGATGGGTAGCCGATGGAGTTGCTGCAGAACTGGAGTGATGTGTTGGATTGAGGGGGTTCTGGTGTTTAGCCGGGCAGCAGAGTTCTGGAGAAGCTGAAGTTTGTTGAGCGACTTGTGAGGGAGACCAAACAGGAGAGAGTTGCAGTTGTCCAGGCGAGAGGTGACAAGGCTACGAACCAGTATGGCAACAGTATGAGAGGAAAGGATGGGCGCAGGCGATTAATATTGCGTAGTTGAAAGTAAGCAGATCGGGTCATGTTGCTTATGTGGGCTTGAAAAGAGAGTGTGCTGTCGAGGATGACACCTAGACTCTTAACTTGGGAGGAGGGTGAGACAGAGGAATTGCCGAGAGTGATGCACAAGCTGTTGCTTTTGGCTAGAATAAATGTGTTACCT